>NC_057795.1:413400677-413401606 GCF_018294505.1 Triticum aestivum
CTCCACGCCCCTCCCGTCGTCGCCCGCGCGCCCCGGTCCTCCTCCCCGTGTCCGCGAGCCGCACTCGCCCGCGGCTCTGCTGCGGCTGCTTCTGTCGCCGCCCGTCACAGCGCCCGCGAAACCCCCTGGAAGCGCGCGTCCTCTGCCGCGCCACTACGGCCACCTCCACTCCCCCTTGGCCGGAGCCTCGCCGCGCCCCCCTCGCCAGTTCCGTTCGGGCGGACGCCCGACGCACGGCGCCCGTTGCGCCCGTAGCGCCCGATCCACTTTGGCCTATGGGCCAATGACCAATGGGCCAGTGCCCCCTATGGGCCTATGACAAGTGGGGCCTCCAGCCCCAGAACAAAAAAAAAGAGGAGTTAAAAAAATATAAAAAAAATAAATCAATAATAAATAATAAAAATAATTAAGTAATTAACTAATTAATTAAATTAATTAATTCTGATTAACCTAGCTAATTAAGATTAATTAATCTAATGACTAATTAACCTAATTAACTACTGTTAATTAGCTAACAGAGTATGACAGTGGGGCCCACCCCCTATTAACACTAATTAGGTTAATTAAAATGTTTAATTAAAAATGTGTCACTGACCAGTGGGACCCACTGGTCAGGTTGACCAGTCAACCCTGTTGACTGCTGACGTCAGCATGACCTCATGCTGATGTCATAAATCCATTTTCGAATTAAATAAAATAATTAATTAAATCTCAGAAATTAATAAAATCTTTAGAAAATCATATCTTTTAATCCATAACTCGGATTAAAATATTTTCAACATGAAAGTTCCTCAGAACGACAAGACGAATCCGGATACGCGGTCCGTTCGTCCGCCACACACCCCTAACCTATCGAACCCGCAACTTTCCCCCTCCGGCTCCTCTGCCCGAAAACACGAAACACCGGGAATACTTTCCCGGGGGTTTCC
>NC_057795.1:413401616-413402274 GCF_018294505.1 Triticum aestivum
ACCGCGTATTGCCTTGATATATTTTGTGGTGCTTTGTTTGCTCTGTATTCATTATTTCTTCCCCCTCTTCTCTCCGGTAGACTACGAGACCGACGCTGCTGCTGCCCAGTTCGACTACGGAGTTGACGACCTCTCTCTCTTGCCAGAGCAACCAGGCAAGCCCCCCCCCCCCCTTGATCACCAGATATCGCCTATTCTCCTCTATACCGCTTGCATTAGAGTAGTGTAGCATGTTACTGCTTTTCGTTAATCCTATTCTGATGCATAGCCTGTCATTGTTGCTACCGTCATTGATACCTTACCCGCAATCCTAAATGCTTAGTATAGGATGCTAGTGTTCCATCAGTGGCCCTACACTCTTGTCCGTCTGCCATGCTATACTACTGGGCTGTGATCACTTCGGGAGGTGATCACGGGCATATACTATATACTATACACTGTTACATTACCTGTGATACTGTTCGGAGTTGGGGGCTGAAGGGGCAGGTGGTTCCATCCCGGTAGAGGTGGGCCTGGGTTCCCGACGGTCCCCGACGGTTACTTTGTGGCGGAGCGGCAGGGCAGGTTGAGACCACCTAGGAGACAGGTGGGCCTGGCCCTGTTCGGCGTTCGCGGATACTTAACACGCTTAACGAGATCTTGGTATTTGATCTGAGTC
>NC_057795.1:413402284-413423559 GCF_018294505.1 Triticum aestivum
TACCGCTTGCATTAGAGTAGTGTAGCATGTTACTGCTTTTCGTTAATCCTATTCTGATGCATAGCCTGACATTGTTGCTACATCTGTTGATACCTTACCTGCAATCCTAAATACTTAGTATAGGATTCTAGTTTATCATTTGTGGCCCTACATTCATGTCAGTCTGCCTTGCTATACTATCGGGCCGTGATCACTCGGGAAGTGATCACGGGTATATACTATACATACATACTATACAGATGGTGACTAAAGTTGGGTTGGCTCGTTGAGTACCCGCGGTTGATTCACGAATTGGGGGCTGAAAGGACATACTTTTCCGACGGCCCTTTGTGTGGATCTTTGTGGCGGAGCGACAGGGCAGGTTGAGGTCACCTAGGAGAGAGGTGGGCCTGGCCCTGGTCGGCGTTCGCAGGTTGCTTCATAATAACACGCTTAACAAGATCTTGGTATTTGATCTGAGTCTGGCCACTGGCCTATACGCACTAACCAACTACGCGGGAAAGATATGGGCACTCGACGTCGTGGTATTAGCCGAAGCCTTCTTGACGTCCGCGACTGAGCGGCGCGCGCCGGATTGGACCGTAAGCCTGCTCTTGTATTAAGGGGGCTAGGTCTGCTTCCGGCCGCGTACGCAACGTGCAGGTGTGCAATGGGCGATGGGCCTAGACCCCTGTGCGCAAAGGATTTAGACCGACATGCTGACCTCTCTGTTGTGCCTAGGTGGGGCTGCGACGTGTTGATCTTCCAAGGCCGGTCATGACCCAGGAAAGTGTGTCCGGTCAAATGGGATCGAGTGTGTTGGGTTATGTGGTGCACCCCTGCAGGGAAGTTTATCTATTCGAATAGTTGTGTCCCTCAGTAAAAGGACGACCCGGAGTTGTAGCTTGACCTTATGACAACTAGAACCGGACACTTAATAAAACACACCCAGACAAGTTCCATAGACAACCCGGTGATCGCTTTTCCACAGGGCGACGAGGGGAGGATCGCCGGGTAGGATTATGCTATGCGATGCTACTTGGAGGACTTCGCTCTACTCTCTTCTACATGCTGCAAGATGGAGGCTGCCAGAAGCATAGTCTTCAATAGGACTAGCTATCCCCCTCTTATTCTGGAACTCTGCAGTTCAGTCCACTCATATTGCCTCCTTACACATATACCCATGCATATGTAGTGTAGCTCCTTGCTTGCGAGTACTTTGGATGAGTACTCACGGTTGCTTTGCTCCCTCTTTTCCCCCCTTTTCCTCTTCTTCTCGGATGCCGCAGCCAAACGTTGGAGCCCAAGATCCAGACGCCACCGTCGATGAGGACTACTACTCTGGAGGTGCCTACTACTACGTGCAGGCCGCTGACGACGACCAGGAGTAGTTTAGGAGGATCCTAGGCAGGAGGCCTGCGCCTCTTTCGATCTGTATCCCAGTTTGTGCTAGCCATCTTATGGCAACTTGTTTAACTTATGTCTGTACTCAGATATTGTTGCTTCCGCTGACTATGATCGAGCACTTATATTCGAGCCCTCAAGGCCCCTGGCTTGTATTATGATGCTTGTATGACTTATTTATGTTTTAGAGTTGTGTTGTGATATCTTCCCGTGAGTCCGTGATATTGATCGTACAGGTTTGCGTGCATGATTAGTGTACGATTGAATCGGGGGCGTCACAAGTTGGTATCAGAGCCGACTGCCTGTAGGAATCCCCCTTCCACACTCCTTGGCCGAAGTCGAGTCTAGTCACTATAAAGCGTTTACTAACATGGCTGTGTGCCTTATGGGCCCACGTCGCCGTTGGGTGGTATTAGGATCTTTTACTTCTCGACATTTACTCTGGGGCTCTGAACTCTCTCCTACTCGGGTTAAACGAATTTACTAACTCTGACATTAGGATCCCGTTACCACGTTTGCCCCAAAGTTGGATAAGCCATAGTTATTCTGTAGGATAGTATTTTGAATAGTGCCCATATTGTCATTTGACTCCATTGAAACATCTTTGTTTTCAGATGGAACCCACGAGGCAGGTCGTGCACCACACGACGGCCATTGGTGCCTCAGGATCACCTGATGTGCTAGCTGAGATGATGACCTATCTGGGTTATCGCTGGCACCCTGAGTACACCGTGTACGAGGAGTTCCAGGACTTTAACCAGGAGCAGTACCGTGCCATCGTCCACCTCTACTCTTGGGAGTATGAGTCCACTACTGTGCTGCACACCGCTCATGGTGTTGGAGTGACCATCGAGATGGCAGTCCACGATGCTGCTCATGCTTCTCTGACACATCTTCATGGAGAGTATCGGGCATTGGACACTTCCCCTTTCAGGCACATTCCTATCGCATCTGACATTTGTGCGGAGGGATACTACACTGCTGCCTACTCCGCTGTCACCCGAGAGCCCTTCCACCATCAGAACTTGGTTCTGCATGCTGATCGGCTGGACCGAGCTAACAAAGCTCTTCGCCACGAGTTGTACACCACTCATCAGCACCTTTATAGGGCTCTGACGCTGTTGCATCCCTTTGTCCGATCTGGACAGCTGCCGCGTTCTGCGATCTACCCAGCCAGGACCGTGATGCCCCATGGTGTCGGTTGGCCAGAGGTGGGAGGCTACTCTCCCGCACTTGGTCCTCTTCTGCCACCTGAGCGACGGGTTCTACACCAGAGTATCCGCGCCCCCCAGGCCGCTGACGTGGACTATCCGTTGCCTCACTACCAGCTGTCACGCTACGACTACCTTCACAGTACCTCCTGGGACTGATGTAGTCTTGCTTATTAGTATTAGATGCATTCGCCGCGAGCCTGCGTGCCGCCTATGATGACTTAGTCTATGTATTGAACTCTGTGTACTGAACTCTATGCCCGACCCCTTTTGTAAGTTGTGCCGACTACTATGTAGTATGTGTCGTGCACCTTTCATTATGCATGTTCCATCCTGAATGATTCTTGTCTATGCAATTTTCTCAATGCTGGACTACCCCTGTTATATATTAGCAGGATGGTTAGACCAGGTGGTCGTGGTCGTGGCGGCAACGCCCCACCACCTCCTGAGTACATGGCTGGTATGATCCAACAGCTCGAGATGAATCACCAGTTCATGGCGAATATGATGGCTCAGTTCCCTCGCCCCAATGTGAACCAGTAGCCAGCCCAAGTGACTCTGCAGCATTTCATGCGCGTCAACCCAAATGTGTACCGCAGCTC
This sequence comes from Triticum aestivum, assembly GCF_018294505.1. NCBI lineage: Eukaryota > Viridiplantae > Streptophyta > Magnoliopsida > Poales > Poaceae > Triticum > Triticum aestivum. The sequence goes on from NC_057795.1 coordinate 413,405,481, forward strand.
AACTCAGCCGCTGGATGCTGATGACTGGCTCCATGACATCACCTATGAGATGGAGTCTGCTGATGTAGCCCCTGCCCGCTATGTCACCTTTGCTTCCTTCTTTCTAAAGCGACCCGCAGCTCAATGGTGGGACAGCCACAGGCGTACTCTGTCAGCTGGAACAATCATCTCCTGGCCAGACTTTCAAGCTGCCTTCCGTGCCCACTTCATTCCTCAGGGGATCATGGATAGGAAGAAGCGTGAGTTCTGCAACCTCACCCAGGGCAACAAAACTGTAGAATCTTATCAGCGGGAGTTTCTAGACTTGTCCCGCTATGCTGAAGAAGACATTGCAACTGATGCACGTAGACAGGAGAAGTTCCGTGATGGACAACAAGCTGACATCAAGCTCGCATTGCTAGTGCATGACTTTGCCGATTTCGCCACCTTGGTGAATAAGGCCATCAATGTCGAGACTGGTCTACAGGAACACTAGAGCTCTCACAAGCGCAACCGTGACACGGGCTCATCTTCGGGCCCGCCCTCGCAGAAGCGTAAGATATGGATCCCGAACAGCATGTACCATCCAACTGCACCTGCTCCAAGGCAGTCCTATGCTGCACCTCGTCTGCCGCCTCCACCACCTAAGCAGCCAAGGCTTCCAGCTCCACCTCCCCGAGCTCCTGCTCCCACTCCCAATAATGGTCTGTGCTTCAGGTGTGGTCAGCAAGGACACCATGCTAGGGAATGCAACCAGAACCAGAATCAACTGGCCCTTCTAGCAGCTGGTCGTGGTAACAACCAGCCCCGCAACAACAATGCCAAGTCTTATGGCCGTGTTCATGCCAACCACGTTGATCTAAACGAAGCTCAAGACCAGCCTGCTACTGTGATGGGTACACTCCTCGTAAATTCAGTACCAGCATTTGTTTATTTGATACAGGAGCATCACATTCATTCATGTCAGAAGATTTTGCATTCATGCATGGCATTAAAAGCGAAGACATGAATGCTTCGCTATTAGTACACACCCCTGCGGGCCAATGTCGGACCTCCATATTTGCAACGACGTCCCCGTTGAAATTGAAGGACTAGAATTCCTTGTCTCTCCCATCATACTGAAGTCCTATAGCATTGATCTCATTCTGGGAATGAATTGGTTAAAAGCGCATACTGCTTCTATAGTTTGCGCCACTAAGACTGTCCATCTGCTACACCCTTCTGATGAAATAATTAGCTACAATGCTCGTCTGGTTCAGAATGCCGAGGCAAGGCTTTATGCCTTGAACGCATTAAACGCTGCACCCCTTGAGGGCATTGAAAACATTCCTGTCATTCGCGAATTCCAAGACGTCTTTCCTGAAGAACTTCCAGGGATTCCCCCTGCTAGAGCTGTCAAATTCATCATTGACTTAAAACTAGGCACCAATCCTATAGCCAAACGGCTTTACAAGATGCCGCCGCATGAACTCATTGAGCTTAAGGAGGAAATCGACAAATCTCTTCGAAGTGGTTTCATTCGCCCAAGTTGCTCTCCTTGGGGAGCACCTTCTCTCTTTGTCAAGAAGAAGGATGGGACAAACTGATTAGTGCAATACTACCGTCCTATTAACCAAGCTACCATTTAGAAGAAATATCCTCTTCCTCGGATCAATGATTTATATGATCAACTGACTGGTTCGTCAGTGTTCTCTAAATTCGACTTGAGGTTGGGTTACCACCAGATCCGTGTTCGTGAAGAAGATATCCCGAAGACCACATTTGTGACTCGCTATGGATCATACGAGTACACCGTCATGTCTTTTGGATTAACCAATGCTCCAGCTACCTTCTCTCGTCTGATTAACTATATCTTTATGGAATACCTCGACAAATTTGTCGTGGTTTATCTGGATGATATCCTTGTATTTTCCAAGAATGAAGAAGAACATGTTGAACATCTTCGTCTTTTTATGGAAAAGTTGAGAGAGCATCAACTCTATGCCAAGTTCTCCAAGTGTGAATTCTGGCTCCCCGAAGTAACCTATCTTGGGCATGTCATCTCTAAGAATGGTATTGCCGTCAACCCTGAACGAGTTCAGGATATTCTTGATTGGACTCCTCCGAAGAATGTCAAGCAAGTCAGAAGTTTTCTCGGACTCGCCAGCTATTGCCGTCGATTCGTCGAGAACTTCTCCAAGATTGCTAGACCTCTGACTAACCTGCTTCATAAGGGCGTCAAGTTTCAGTGGACAGAAAAGTGTCAGGAAAGTTTCCAGGCGCTCAAAGACAAGTTGACTTCTGCCCCAGTGCCTGCTCCTCCAGATACTAAGAAGGACTTCATCATTTATTGTGATGCTTCATGACAAGGCTTAGGCGATGTCCTAATGCAAGAGCGCAAAGTGATTGCTTATGCCTCTCGTCAATTGCGCCCTCACGAAGAGAACTATCCAGTTCACGACCTCGAGCTTGCTGTTGTTATCCATGCACTAAAATAGTGGCGACATTACCTTCTCGGTAATCGTTGTGAGATCTTCACCGACCACCAAAGTTTGAAGTATCTATTTACTCAACCAGATCTGAACCTCCGTCAGCAGAGATGAATGGAGATTGTTGCAGATTTTAACTTGGGTATTTCGTATACCCCAGGCAAGGCTAATGTAATGGTTGATGCCTTGAGCCGCAAGTGTATTGCAACCACCTCCAGGTTCACAAAGTTCAGCCCTCGCTTGTTGAAGAATTTAGGAAGCTGAACCTCCATATTGTTCCTCCTGGTGCTCTCACTCCCCCTCCTCCTGAGAGCCGCAAAATGAACCTCCATGTTGTTTCCCAGGGTTCTCTCAATACCCTGGTTGCTATACCAGATCTCGTGGAAAGCATCAAGACGCTGCAGAAGTATGACTCTCAAGCCCACAACATTAAGCGCTACCTTGAAGAAGGAAAGCCCTCGTTCTTCATTGTCGATGATACTGGCACTTTGTTCTTTGAAGGTCGCCTAGTGGTCCCTTCAAAAGATAACCTGGATATGACCCAGGAGGTTATGAAAGAAGCTCATGATACACCTTTGTCTATTCATCCCGGTAGCACCAAGATGTACCAAGACATTCGCCCGAGATTCTGGTGGTCTAATATAAACCAAGATATTGCTCGTTATGTTGCTGAGTGTGACGTTTGTCGTCGTATCAAAGCAGAGCATCAAAGGCCTACTGGAACTCTGCAACCTATCTCTGTTCCCGAATGGAAATGGGACCATGTTGAAATAGACTTCATCACCGGTTTTCCCAAATCACAGAAAGGTAATGATGCTATTCTTGTCGTCATTGACCGGCTTTCTAAAGTTGTGCATTTTCTGGCTGTCAAAGAGACTATCACTGATAGTCAGCTGGCAACCCTCTACATGTCCCGAATTGTCTCATTACACGGTATTCCACTGGTTATCAGTTTAGACCGTGGCAGTTTATTCACTTCTAGATTCTGGGCAAGTTTCCAAGAAGCTATGGGTACTCATGTGTCTTTCAGCACTGCATTTCATCCTCAGTCGCAAGGGCAAGTTGAACGTGTCAACCAAGTTCTCGAAGGCATGCTTCGAGCTTGTGTTATTTCCTTCGGTAAGAAATGGGAGGAATCTCTCCCGTATGCTGAGTTCTCTTATAATAATAGCTATCAAGCTAGTCTGAAGATGGCCCCCTTTGAGGTGTTATATGGACAAAAGTGCCGAACCCCTCTGAACTGGTCAAAAACTGGGAAACGTCCACTCTTCGGTCCGGATATTATCCAACATGCCGAAGAACAAGTTCGCATTATTCGCGAGAATCTCAAGACTGCCCAGTCGCGTCAGAAGAGTCAGCATGACCGTCATCATAAGGACATGGTTTATCGACCTGGCGAGAAGGATTATCTTCGAGTCACACCAATGAAGGGTGCTCACCGCTTCGGATCAAGGGCAAGCTAGCTCCTCGCTATATTGGTCCTTTCACTATTCTGGAAAGGCGTGGGAAAGTGGCATACCAACTGGAGCTTCCGCCGAACCTTTCTCGGGTTCACGATGTGTTCCACATGTCACAGCTCCGCCGTTGCTTCAAGGACCCAATCCGAGGAGTGGATCATGAAGTGCTCGAATTGCAACAGGACCTCTCCTATAAAGAGCATACGGTTCGCATTCTCGACCAAGCTGAACGCCGCTCAGAAGGCGATCAAGTTCCTCAAAGTCCAGTGGTCGCACCATTCTAAAGATGAAGCCACTTGGGAACGTGAGGATCGCCTGCGCGAAGAATACCCCGCCTTGTTTCCTTCTACCTCCTAAATCTCGGGACGAAATTTCTTGTAGTGGAGGAGATTTGTAACGCCCGGATAATTAAGCTATAGTGAAACTCTGCTAATGATGCCACGTCACCTCCATTACTGTTGCTAATCTTTCATTAGTTCAAAACCGGTCCAAAAATCAAATTCGAAATATGACAAACAACAAAAGTTTTCAAACATCAAAACAAAAATGTTCGGGCAGTGCCAAATATGGCATAGGTAATTATGGTGTAGAAGAAACAATTTTATAAAATAGTTAATTGCCCTAAAATAAATAGAACAGAAAACAAAAGAAAAAGAAAAAGGAAAGGAAAAGAAGAAACCGCCTTCCCCCTGGGCCAAAGGGCCCCAACTAGCCACGTTGACCGAAGTCAACTGCGCTGATGTGGCAGCTACTGCCACTGACATGCGGGCCCGCATCGTTCAAAACATTTTTGTAAATAAATAAAATGCTAATTATTTCCTTAATTAATTTAGTTAACTAAATAGTCACTGACTGCTGGGACCCACCCACTAATTAACCCATTTAGTTAGTCTAAACCCCCTGTTAGTGTCCCTGACAAGGACATGTGGGTCCCACTGGACCCACCTGTCTGGTTTGACTGGTCAACCGACCAGTTGACCTGCTGACATCACTATGATGTCATGCCTGCGTCATCATGCACTGTTCTGGATAATGTTGGATTTAAATAAATAATTAAAATCAGAAAATGATTAAAACTTTAGAAAATCATATAAAATAATTCGTAACTCGGATGAAAATACTTTCTACATGAAAGTTGCTCAGAACGACGAGACGAATCCAGATACGCAGCCCATTCGTCCGTCACACATCCCTAATATATCAAACACGCAACTTTCCTCCTCTGGTTCATTTGTCTGTAAACGCGAAACTCCGGGGATACTTTCCCGGATGTTTGCCCCCTTCATCGGTATCACCTCCTACTGCATTAGGGCACACCTGGCACCATTACTTGTCATTTCATGCATCGTTATGCATCTGTTTGCATTGTATTCATTGTTTCTTCCCCCTCTTCTCTCCGGTAGACTACGAGACCGACGCTGCTGCTGCCCAGTTCGACTTCGGAGTTAACGACCCCTCCTTGCCAGAGCAACCAGGCAAGCCCCCCCCCCTTGATCACCAGATATCACCTATTCTCCTCTATACTGCTTGCATTAGAGTAGTGTAGCATGTTATTGCTTTCCGTTAATTCTATTCTGATGCATAGCCTGACATTGTTGCTACATCTGTTGATACCTTACCTGCAATCCTAAATACTTAGTATAGGATGCTAGTTTATCATTTGTGGCCCTACATTCTTGTCAGTATGCCTTGCTATACTATCGGGCCATGATCACTCGGGAGGTGATCACGGGTATATACTATACATACATACTATACATATGGTGACTAAAGTCGGGTTGGCTCGTTGAGTACCCGCGGTTGATTCACGAACTGGGGGCTGAAAGGACATACTTTCCCGATGGCCCTCTGTGTGGATCTTTGTGGCAGAGAGACAGGGAAGGTTGAGGTCACCTAGGAGAGAGGTGGGCCTGGCCCTGGTCGGCATTCGCAGGTTGCTTCATAATAACACGCTTAACGAGATCTTGGTATTTGATCCGAGTCTGGCCACTGGCCTATATGCACTAATCAATTACACGGGAAAGATATGGGCACTCGACATCGTGGTATCACCCGAAGCCTTCTTGACGTCAGCGACTGAGCGGCGTGTGCTGGATTGGACCGTAAGCCTCCTCTTGTATTAAGGGGGCTAGGTCTGCTTCCGGACGCGTACGCAACATGCAGGTGTGCAATGGGCGATGGGCCCAGACCCCTGCGTGCATAGGATTTAGACCGGCGTGCTGACCTCTCTGTTGTGCCTAGATGGGGCTGCGACGTGTTGATCTTCCGAGGCCGAGCATGACCCAGGAAAGTGTGTCCGGCCAAATGGGATCGAGCGTGTTGGGTTATGTGGTGCACCCCTGCAGGGAAGTTTATCTATTCGAATAGTCGTGTCCCTCGGTAAAAGGATGACCCGGAGTTGTACCTTGACCTTATGACAACTAGAACCAGACACTTAATAAAACACACCCAGACAAGTTCAACAGACAACCCGGTGATCGCTTTTCTACAGGGCAACGAGGGGAGGATCGTCGGGTAGGATTATGCTATGTGATGCTACTTGGAGGACTTCGCTCTACTCTCTTCTACATGCTGCAAGACGGAGACTGCCAGAAGCGTAGTCTTCAATAGGACTAGCTATCCCCCTCTTATTCTGGCATTCTGCAGTTCAGTCCACTCATATTGCCTCCTTACACATATACACATGCATATGTAGTGTAGCTCCTTGCTTGCGAGTACTTTGGATGGGTACTCACGGTTGCTTTGCTCCCTCTTTTCCCCCCTTTTCCTCTTCTTCTCGGATACCGCAACCAGACGTTGGAGCCCAGGATCCAGACGCCACCGTCGATGACGACTACTACTCTGGAGGTGCCTACTACTACGTGCAGGCCATTGACAACGACCAGGAGTAGTTTAGGAGGATCCCAGGCAGGAGGCATGCGCCTCTTTCGATCTGTATCCCAGTTTGTGCTAGCCATCTTATGGCAACTTGTTTAACTTATGTTTGTACTCAGATATTGTTGCTTCCGCTGACTCGTCTATGATCGAGCACTTGTATTTGAGCCCTCGAGGCCCCTGGCTTGTATTATGAAGCTTGTATGACTTATTTATGTTTTAGAGTTGTGTTGTGATATATTCCCGTGAGTCCCTGATCTTGATCGTACATGTTTGCGTGCATGATTAGTGTACGATTGAATCGGGGGCGTCACACTAGCGGTGCAGTAGATGGTCGGCAGCTGCAGGCCGAGGACGAAGCAGAGGACCGATGGCCGCCAGCATCAGCAGGGCCTTCAACACAGCGATGGATTGTAGAAATAGCATCAGGTGAGTGGGCAGGACCTGGTCAGCCGTGTTCCAGTGAAGTGCTAAGTCGACTTATACAAGAGAGCACTTCAACGTACTGGACAAGTGTTAGCTCTCGTTGCCACTTTCATTTTACAACCCAATTAATACTAATCAAGGGTGTGACATCTTTGTCCACAGGAATGTCTGATTGATCTCTCGCCTCTCCATCAGGCCCTCACGCAGTCACGCCTCGTCCAGGGCATTTCGACAAGGCCAAATTTGACATATGTGAGTTTCGCAGTCTTAGTTCTACAAAAAAATCCTGCTAACTGTTTGATGTGCATACCTTTAATTTTGTTATTCTCATCATTTATATACTTATATATTAATTGGTCCAGACGTTGTGTGTCAAGTCCAACTTATGTCCTCTAGAGAATATGAATATAGAAGAAACTTTAAATTAGGGGATTTAATTAAATATCATAAAGGAATTGTAGATAAGTTGATTATAATTTTATCTTTCTAAGGAAATAGGCCTCATCTTAGAGTTTGGCATAGGGCCCTGAATTTCACCGGCCCGGCCCTGCTCATATAATACAAGACGCTCCAAGCAAAACTCATGATATGTGACAAATAAAAATATAGCTCCAAGTAAAATACTGATGGTCATTAGAAGAAAGAGGGGATGCCACTCAGGGCATCCCCAAGCTTAATTGCTTGTTCATCTTTGGATATTATGTTGGGGTGACATGGGGAATCCCCCAAGCTTAGGCTCTTGCTTCTCCTTATTCCTTCGTCCATCGTGATCTCACCCAAAACTTGAAAACTTCAATCACACAAAACTTAACAAAACCTTCGTGAGACCGGTTAGTGTAATAAAGCAAATCACCACTCTAAGTACTATTTTAATCCAATTCACGTTTTATTATTGCATTAGACCTACTTTATTTTAACTTTACCATGGCTTATAGACCCCGTTACAGACCATAGATTCATCAAAATAAGCACACGATGCAACAAAAATAGAACTTGTCAAAAACAAAACAATGTGTAGTAAGCTGGGAATTTACCATACTTCTGTAACTCAAATAATTATGAAAAATTTGGAAAACTTGGTATATCAATCTTGTGTAAAAAATTCAGAGCAAAATCATGTTTCTGTGATTTATGAAAATTATTTTACTTAGCGCAAAAGTTTTTGTTTTTCAACAAGATCGAATCAATTATCACCCAACATGATCCCAAAGGCTTAGCTTGGCACAAAAACAAATTAAAACTTAAAAACACAATCATAACACTAGCATAATTGTGCAAACACTCAAAAACAGAAATAAAAAAGTAAAAATAAAGTTTATTCATTGGGTTGCCTCCCAATAAGCGCTATCATTTTATGCCCCTAGCTAGGCATAATGCATAGATTCAAGTGTTGTCATCTTTAGTTTTTGATCCATAGGTTGCCCTCATGATTGATTCATATGGTGGCTTAATTCTTTTTCTATGGAAGTGTTCCATACCCTTTCTTAGTGGAACTTGGAATTTGATATTGCCTTCTTTCATATCAATCACGGCACCTATCACTACAAAAAATACACTTCCGTGATGGTATGTGTTTGTCATAGTAGGTCACGTTTTCTTTCATGCATGTACATCCATGATGATTTTACGATAGAATCAAGATAGACATACCTGAGCTGTCGTAGAAGTGTTCCATGACATTACCAAAATTATCATCACAGAAGAGTCCACTTCCATGACGATAAATCGTGCGTAATGGAAGTGCTTTCGTCAAGGGTGACCGACACGTGGCATCCACTCTAACGGGTCGCCGATAAGCTATCGGGTCCGGTTTTGGATCCAATGACCCGCTAACAGCCACGACCAATGGGGATTTTCCACATGTAAATTTCTCATTGGGTAGAGGAACCACGTGTCGGCTCACCATTGGGACAGATGACATCCACTCATTGGATCGAAGGCGCCTATGATACGTCAACATGTGGCACGGCCCAACAGAGGCCCATTCCGGTGAAAAGGTTGGCCCGTTTGACTTGGTCAAAAGGTAGCGGGCGGCCCGCGAAAAGCCTGTTAACGGCATGTTCGCATAAAGCCCATTTACAGCCCGCTAACTCACGGCCCGTTACGGCCTACCGGAATTAGGCCCAGTATCGTCATTTGGGCCATCCAATATGATTCCAGCGTGTTGTAACTTCCGGCCCATGTATGGCCCATGATGTCTTTTGGACCATATGTGTCCCTTTGTAACTCTTGTCCCATTAACGGCCCGTGGTGAAACCGGCCCAGAATGAATAGTGTATTGCTTTATACCCATTAACGACCCATTATTCCATTAGGCTGTTTCCAGACCTGTTACCTTTCGGCCTTCTCAGGGCCCATTTATTATTGGGCTCATTTCCAGGATTCGGTTACTTACGGCTCATTACTGGCCTTTTCTACTTGTGGGCCAAATTCAGCCCATGGTTACAGTCGGCCCGTTTGTGGCCCGTTAATCTATTGGGCCGTTTTCATAGCGTCATCAAATACGTCTGATTAACGACGACCCATTATGGTCAGGCCATAAAACGTACGATTTCCACTCTAGCCAGTTTACGGCCCATTTTGCGGACCGTTATTGGCCCATGTTTGGCCAACCGATCATACGGCCCCTAGAAGGCCCATTAATGCTACGCCTCGTAAAGTCCCGTTGTTTCTATGGGCCGTAGAAGGCCCCTTGTTTTTACGGCCCATAGGAGGCCCATGGTCACTACAGTAAATATGTAGCCCATGGTTATTGTGGCCAAGTTTTAAAAAATAGGTTATTGCGACCACTAGCAAACCGCGGAAAAAGAAGTGCACTGACTACAAGCAAACAAATAAACAAGACAACAAGGAAATAAATAAGCAAGCAACTTACGCTAGGCTATTACACATATTACATCCACTAGGCATCAAAGTTCGCCACAAGTGCAAATATAGGGAACAAAGCAACATATCACATACACTGGTTGTCAACGTTAGCGGCCAGTGCAAATAAACGCCGCAGCAAAACAAGTCCAGAACTGAAACCACTTCATAAGAGCTCAAGAAACAATATCCTGGGTACCCATAATGCCGGCAAGACGCTTAGCAAGCTTATTAACTTTCTCTTGTTTGGCGCTTAAATCCTCCAGCGCTTGTTGTTGCACCAGAAAGTATGCATCTGAATTCTACAGGGACTTCCTCAATCCTTCGGCTTCCTGTCGCAGAACATCTGATCGATGTCTTTCAACTTGAAGTTGAGACTCAAGAAGACAAACTGATTCAGACAGCGAGTTCGAAGATCTGGTGCGAGCAGTAATGGCCTGTAACTCGAACACTACATCAAGACAGGACTTTAGGGTTGTCTCAGTGCCTTCAATATAGTTTTTATCAGCTTTCTTGGAGACCAACAGGGATGTCTCACTATCTTGAACCTTATCTGCATTACTTCCTTTACCATTGCATAACGGGGTACTCTTCTCCAATATTTTATCTGCATTCTAAAAGAGAAACAAACAGACACATCACGGGTTTACCATGTTGTATATGAAACTCATTTTGGTTAACCAGTTCAGTAGTAAGGTGGACAGGATAACAACATGAAACAAACATATATCTATGTAGTATGGTCATTGTATGGTCTATATCATTCTAGTTTATGTTGCCAAATCAAGATAGAGACAATTCAAATCATATGTATTTAAGACAAAGAAGCATAGAAAGAATATAAGTGTGGGAAACTACATAGCAATAACAACACTTGTAATGTGCATGGCATGAGAACATAATTGTTTATTCAATTGAAATTGAAATCAACATAGAGCAAGTTACAATAGCAAACACATTAAAGAAACAGGTTTAAAACATACTTGTTGCGCCATTGGAGTTTCAATTGCATCCTTCAAATTTGAAATTAGTTGGCATGAGTAAATAGAGTGATGCAAGAGCAAAGGAGTATGAACCATAGCTACGGAACCTGACGTGAGAATGATTCTTCTTCTGCTTTAAGCATTGACTTGGGGTTCGAAGTGGTGGTCCTCGTGCTTTGGGCACTGCATTTGCCTTACTAACTGCTCATCTTTGGGTGCTCTGTGGTGGAGACGGTTATGTGTCAACTGGAACTGGGTTACTATCTGCTGAGGTTGGGGTTAGAAGGGGTGTAGTTGGTTCTCTGTCCAACTGGGTAGGGGTACAATCTGCGTGAGTCTGAGTTATGTGTGGTGGGGCTGGTTCTTGGGCAAGTACAACCGTGGTTCTATCTGCATCGACAGGTAGCATGATCTTTTCTGAAGATTGTCTTTTTACTCCCATAGATACTGCCATCATCCCCTCCAATTCAAATGGCTGATAAACAAGAAAAGTAATTGAATGTACAGACATTGTAAGATAGACACGTGCAATGGATAGTAGGTAAGAAAACAAGGCATGAAATAATTCACATTTATGTTTTCTAACCAAACAGAATAGCATGACATAATTTCACGTATATGATGGCTAATTAAATAGGATAGCATGACACAATTTCATAAGTATGATGGCTAACTAAATAGGATAGAATGACATTGTTCAAAATATGATGACTATGTAAACAGGATGACATGATATAACTATATAGTGTGTCTATTAAAGTGGTTGGCGTGCCATAATTCACAAACATGCCGTCGATGGAAAAATGATGGCATGATATACTTCACGGATAGAATGACATAATTCAAAATATGATGACAACAGGATGAGATGATATAACTATATTGTGTCTTTAGAAAATGGGTTGGCATGCTATAATTCAGATACATGATGTCCATGTAAACATCATGGCATGATATAATTAAAATATATGATTTATATACTAAGCAAGTGAGCAGAGTGCAATCGCATATATGATGTGTCAACTAAGGAGATGGCATTCAATATTGCGTATATGATGTAAAAACTAAGCATTGCAGGACAACATATGCATGATATGAGTAATATAACCCTGCCAAGTTTGAGCATACACCCCAGGGGGATAATAGGGCTGGTCATCTGCCTCTAAATCCTCCTCTGAGGAGCTATCTATAACTAGCAAGATATCTGCTTCAAGAGGTAGGATTATCTGGTCTAAAGACCTTGTTTTCACTCAAATACTTCCATCACCGCTTCAAATGGCTGATGCACATGAAGAGCAGTTGAATATACAAATGTTGTCGACAAATGCAATGAGTAATACAAAAAAAGGACAACATGATATAATTCACATATATGATACTTGGATAAACAGCATGGCATTGCATAATTCACATACATAATGCCTTGCAATAAGATAGCATTGCATAATTCACATATATAATGTCTTGCAACAAGATGGCATTGCAAAATTCACATACATGGTAACTAGACACTAAAAAGGTGGCATTCACACAAAGCATGTCTAAACTAAGCAAATGACTTGCTAATGCAAGACACTATATGCATGATATGAGGAATATAACCCTGCCAAGTTAGAGCATGCACCTCGGGGGGGGGGGATAGGACTGGTCATCTGTCTTTGAATCCTCCCATGAGGAGCTATCCGTAACCAGCAAGACATGTGCTTCGTCAGATAGCATTGTCTGCTCTGAAGACCTTGTTTCCACTCCAGATTTTTCCATGAGCGTGTCAAATGGCTGATGCACATGAAGAGTAATTGAATATACTAAAATTGTTGACAAATTTAATACGTAATAAAAATGATGGCATGACATAATTCATATATAAGATGACTGGCTAACTAGGGTGGCATTGCAAAATTCACATATATGATACCTGGCTAAACAAGATGGCATTGCATGATTCACATATATGATAAAGAAACTAAACAGATGGAATTCACAGAAAGCATGTCTAAACTAAGCAGATGACATATTTGATGTATAAATTAAGCAATGCAAGGCACCATATGCATGATATTACCAACATCAGCATACCAAGTTAGAGCGAAGACCTCAGGGGGTAAATAGGAGTGTTCTTGTCCTTCTAAATCCCCCTTAGAACAATTATCTTCCTCTTGATTACAATCCAAAATGGGTGGAGGGGGGCTACCTTTGCGCCCACCATGGAGCGACATCTGCATGAAATTTTAATGCCACACAAGGCTCGTCTCCTTTGCTCTACTACATGTTCGTTTCCATTGTGTACAATAACTGACATGCATAGGAATAAAACATAGTGAGATTATGTAAGGAGTGCATGCAGAAATCCAGAGTGATGGTATCAACCTGTGGATAGACCCAAAACCAATGATAGAAGGCAGATGATGGCTTCAGTTAAAAAAATACAGATAATGGCTTCTTTACTGTTTGTTTCCCACCCAACCTGGAACTCATAGTAGACACCAGAGATTAACCAAATAGTAGATAGATACTATTGATTGTGGCCCCGATGTGTACCCCACAACCATTTAAAAACTCAAGTTTGAGCATTAGTTTGGAGCTGACTCGGAGTCTAATCAGTGAACATGATGATAAAGTGTACGATTATAATGCTACCACCTGTGGCGGAATCTAAAAGATGTCTAGAAACAAAGTTCTATCCCGTATAAAAATTTTGTATGATCATCCAAAGATTTAAACCATGAGTAGGAAAATTTCTTAGCATCAATTTCATTCTTTCCCAAGATTGTGCAACATGTTCATGCTCATGTTGCTTAAAATTCAAGATCTGAGTCCTAACGGGAAATAATTTTTGTGGGCGGAAAATACTTAGTAATAAAATCATCTTTGCATTTATCCCAAGAATCAATACTATTGTGAGGCAAAGAAGAAAACCAAAGTTTAGCACAATCCCTCAAAGAGAAAGGAAATAATTTTAACTTCACAATATCATTGTCCACATCTTTTTTCTTTTGCGTATCACACAATTCTACGAATGTGTTTAGATGGGATGCAGCAATCTCATTGGGAGTACCAGAAAATTGAACTTTCATGACAAGATTCAACACAGCGGCATTAATATCACAAGACTCCGCACTAGTGGCGGGAGGAGCAATCGGAGTGCTAATAAAATCATTGTTATTGGTATTGGAAAAGTCACAAAACTTGGTGTTTTCTTGAGTCATCATGACAATGCAAACAACATTGCACACAAAAATCAGATCGGACGAGAAAAATGGCGAACGAAAAAGAGGGGCGAATAAAACGGCAAATTTTGTGAAGTGGGGGAGATCAAAATGAGAGGAAAATGGCAAACAATGTAAATTGCAAGGATATGAGATTTGTGATTAGCAACCTGATAGATGTTGGTGATGTCTCCCCGGCAACGGCGCCAGAAGTTCCTTTTGATGTCGCTTGAACTACGTCGGTACTTCCCCAAAGAGGAAGGGATGATGCAGCACAACTACAGTAGGTATTTCCCTTAGTGATGAAACCAAGGTTATTGAACCAGTAGGAGAACCACGCAACACTATGTAAATGGTACCTGCACACAAAGAACAAATACCTGCAACCCGACGTGAAAAAGGGCTTGTCAATCCCTTTCAGGTAATGGTGCTAGAAATTGTCAAGTTGACGGGATAAAAATTATGATAGATTGGATAAATAGATCTTGATAAAACATGAAATAAAATAAGTAATAAAAAAGTGTAGTAAGGTATTTTTGGGTTTTTGATAATATAGATCTGAAAATAAAAGATGCAAATAAAGGAAAAGGCAAATAGCAATGTAGATCTGAAAATATATGATGAGAAAAGAGACTCGGGGCCGTAGATTTCACTAGTGGTTTCTCTCGAGAAAATAGCACACGGTGGGTAAACAAATTACTGTTGGGCAATTGATAGAACCTCAAATAATTATGACGATATCCAGGCAATGATCATTATATAGGCATCATGTCCAAAATTAGTAGACCGACTCCTGCCTGCATGTACTACTATTACTCCACACATCGGCCGCTGCCCAACATGCATCTAGTGTATTAAGTTCATGGAGAAATGGAGTAATGCAATAGGAACGGTGACATGATGTAGACAAGATCTATTCATGTAGGAATAGACCCCATCTTGTTATCCTTAATGACAACGATCAATACGTGTCTTGATGCCCCTTCTATCATTGGGAAAGAACACCGCACAACTAAACCATCACAAAGCACCTCTTCCCATGGCATGAAAAATCGATCTAGTCGGCCTAACTAAACCAAACATTCTAGGAAGAAATATGAGTCTATAAGTAATCATGCATATAAGAGATCAAACAAACTCAAGTAACTTTCATGTATAAAAAGATCTGATCATAGACTCAAAGTTCATCGGATCCACACAAACACACCGCAAAAAGAGTTACATCAAATAGATCTCCAAGAGACCATTGTATTGAGAATCAAAAAGAGAGAGAAGAAGCCATCTAGCTACTGCCTATGGACCCGTAGGTCTGCAATGAACTACTCATGCATCATCAGAGAGGCACCAATGAGGATGATGAACCCCTCCCTCATGTTGTCTAGATTTGATCTGGTGGTTCTGGAACTTGCGGCGGCTAAAATTGTGTTTTGTCGACTACTCTAGGGTATTTGGATTTTCATGGTATTTATAGAGCAAAGAGGCAATCCGGGATGTGGTTGAGGTGGGCACAACCCAGTTGGGCGCGCCTGGCCCCCAGGCACGCCCTGGTGGGTTGTGCTCCCCTCGGAGCCCCCATGGTACTTCTTTGGCCCAATAGGTGTCTTCTTGTCCAGAAAAATTCTCCAAAAAAGTTTCGCTGCGTTTGGACTCCATTTGGTACTGATATTCTACGAAGTAAAAAACAAGAAAAAAAACAACAACTGGCACTAGGCACTATGTCAATAGGTTAGTCCCAACAAATGATATAAAGTTGCTATAAAATGATTGTAAAACATCCAAGAATGATAATATAACAACCTAGAACAATCAAAAATGATAGCTACATAGGAAACGTATCAGCGTCCGTCTTTTTCTTGACGATCCATTTATTCTCAATGGCTTGCCAATCATGAGGCAAGTCCACCAAAGTCCACACTTTGTCCTCATACATGGATCCTATCTCAGATTTCATGGCCTCAAGCCATTTATCGGAATCTGGGCTCAATGTCGCTTCTTCGTAGTTCGCATGTTCGCCATGGTCTAATAACATGACTTCTAGGATAGGATTACCGTACCACTCTGGTGCGGTACGTGTTCTAGTCGACCTACGAAGTTCAGTAGTAACCTGATCTGAAGTTTCATGATCATCATCATTAGCTTCCTCTCTAGTCAGTGTAGGCATCACGGAAATGGTTTTCCCTGGTGTGCTACTTTCCAATTTGAGAGAAGGTATAATTTCCTCATCAAGTTCTACTTTCCTCCCATTCACTTCTTTCGAGAGAAACTCCTTCTCTAGAAGGGACCCATTCTTGGCAAAAAACATCTTGCCTTCAAATTTGTGGTAGAAGGTATACCCAATGGTCTCTTTAGGGTATCCTATGAAGACGCACTTCTTCGCTTTGGGTTCGAGCTTATCAGGTTGAAGTTGTTTGACATAAGCATCGCATCCCCAAAGTTTAAGAAATGACAGCTTAGGTTTCTTGTCAAACCATAGTTCATATGATGTTGTCTCAATAGATTTAGATGGGGCCCTATTTAAAGCGAATGCGGTTGTCTCTAGTGCATAACCCTAAAATGATAAAGGCAAATCGGTAAGAGACATCATAGAACGCACCATATATAATAAAGTATGGTTATGACGTTCGGACACACCATTACGCTATGGTGTTCCAGATGGCATGAGTTGTGAGACAATTCCACATTGTTTTAAATGAAGGCCAAACTCGTAACTCAAAAATTCGCCTTCATGATCAGATCGTAGAAACTTTATTTTCTTGTCATGATGGTTCTCCACTTCACTCTGAAATTCTTTGAACTTTTCAAATGTTTCAGACTTGTGATTCATTAAGTAGATATACCAATACCTACTTAAATCATCTGTGAAGGTTAGAATATAACGATACCCGCCACGTACTTCAACACTCATCGGACCGCATACATCAGTATGTATTATTTGCAATAAGTCATTAGCTCGCTCCATTATTCCGGAGAACGGAGTTTTAGTCATCTTACCCATAAGGCATGGTTTGCAAGTATCAATTGATTCATAATCAACTAATTCCAAAAGTCCATCCGCATGGAGTTTCTTCATGCACTTTACACCAATATGACATAAACGGCAGTGCCACAAGATGTTGCACTATCATTATCAACTTTACATCTTTTGGAATCAATATTATTCTCTGACTTACATGAATAGCCGTCTCGCAATAAACAAGATCCAGATATAATGTTCATGCTCAATGCTGGCACTGGATAACAATTATTGAGGTCTAAAACTAATCCCGAAGGTAGATGTAGAGGTAGCATGCTGACGGCGATCACATCAACCTTTGAACCATTTCCGACGTGCATCATCACCTCGTATTTAGCCAATCTTCATTTATTCCGCAGCTCCTGTTTCAAGTTACAAATATGAGCAACCGAACCAGTATCAAATACCCAGGCAATACTATGAGCATTAGTAAGGAACACATCAATAACGTGTATATCAAATATACTTTTGTTCACTTTGCCATCCTTCTTATCTGCCAAATACTTGGGGCAGTTCCGCTTCCAGTGACCATTACCCTTGCAGTAGAAGCACTCAGTCTCAGGCTTAGGTCCAGCTCTGGGCTTCTTCATGGTCCCGGATGAGATCATGGACATGACGAGGAGTTTCTAAATGGTAGAGAGATAAAGATTGATATATTGGACCATGTTGTTCGGACACCCGAAGTGTTCCGGATAATTTCGGATAAAACCAGAGTGTCGAAGGGTTACCGGACCCCCCCCCCCCAGGAAGTAATGGGCCTTAGTGGTCCTATAGGGGAGAGAGAGGGCCGCACCAGGAGGTGGTGCCC
>NC_057795.1:413423829-413503744 GCF_018294505.1 Triticum aestivum
GGACTAGGAAAGGGGGTAACCTACTCCTACTTGGAGTAGGATTCCCCCCCTTGGGAGCGCCCCTTGTGGCCGGCCGGCCCCCTCCTCTCCTCCTTTATATACGGGGGAGGGGGCACCCCATAGACACACAAGTTGATCTTTAGCCGTGTGCGGTGCCCCCTCCATAGTTTTCCACCTCGGTCATAATGTCATAGTGCTTAGGCAAAGCCCTGCGCCGGTAAATTCATCATCACCATCACCACGCCATCATGCTAACGGAACTCTCCCTTGGCCTCAGCTGGATCTAGAGTTCAAGGGACGTCACCGAGCCAAACATGTGCAGATCACGGAGTTACCGTGCACTCGGTACTTGATCGGTTGGATCGTGAAGACGTTCGACTACATCAACCGCGTTACTTAATGCTTCCGCTTTCGGTCTACGAGGGTATGTGGACACTCTCTCTCATATCCTTTCTATGCATCACCTAGATAGATCTTGCGTGATCGTAGGATTTTTTTGAAAATTACTGCGTTCCCCAACAGTGGCATCTGAGCCAGGTCTATGCGTAGATATTATATGCACGAGTAGAACACAAAGAGTTGTGGGTGATAATAGTCATACTGCTTACCACCAACGTCTTACCTTGATTCGGTGGTATTGTTGGATGAAGCGGCCCGGACCAACATTATATAACCGCATTCATGAGACTGGTTCTACCGACGTGCTTATGCAAATAGGTGGCTGGCGGGTGTCTGTTTCTCCAACTTTAGTTGAATCAAGTTTGACTACGGCCGGTCCTTGTTGAAGGTTAAAACAACACACTTGACAAAAAATCATTGTGATTTTGATGCGTAGGTAAGAATGGTTCTTGCTAGAAGCCATGTAAAACTTGCAACAACAAAGCAGAGGACGTCTAACTTGTTTTTGCAGGGCTTGTTGTGATGTGATATGGTCAAGGCATGATGTGATATAAATTGGTGTATGAGATGATCATGTTTTGTAACGAAGTTATCGGCAACTGGCAGGAGCCATATGGTTGTCGCTTTATTGTATGCAAAACAATTGCCATGTAATTGTTTTACTTTATCACTAAGAAGTAGTGATAGTCGTAGTAACAATAGTTGGCGAGACGACAACGATGCTATGATGGAGATCAAGGTGTCGCGCCGATGACGATGGAGATCATGACGATGCTTCGGTGATGGAGATCATGAGCACAAGATGATGATGGCCATATCATGTCACATATTTTGGTTGCATGTGATGTTTAGCTTTTATGCATCTTATTTTGCTTAGTACGGCGGTAGCATTATAAGATGATCCCTTACTACATTTCAAGGTATAAGTGTTCTCCCTGAGTATGCACCATTGCTACAGTTCGTCGTGCCGAGACACCATGTGATGATCGGGTGTGATAAGCTCTAGGTTCACATACAACGGTTGCAAGCCACTTTTGCACACACAGAATACTCGGGTTAAACTTGACGAGCCTAGCATATGTAGATATGGCCTCAGAACAATGAGACCGAAAGGTCGAACGTGAATCATATAGTAGATATTATCAACATAGTGATGCTCACCATTGAAAACTACTCCATCTCACATGATGATCGGACATGATTTAGTTGATTTGGGTCACGTGATCATTTAGATGACTAGAGGGATGTCTATCTAAGTGGGAGTTCTTAAGTAATATGATTAATTGAACTTTAATTTATCATGAACTTAGTCCTGATAGTTATTTTGCATGTCTATGTTATTGTAGATCAATGGCCCGTGCTACCGTTCCTTTGAATTTTAATGTGTTCCTAGAGAAAGCTAAGTTGAAAGATGATGGCAGCAACTACATGGACTGGGTTCGTAACTTGAGGATTATCCTTGTTGCTGCACAGAAGAATTACGTCCTAGAAGCACCGTTAGGTGTACCACCCGCGCCAGCAACTGAAGACATTGTGAATGCCTGGCAGACGTGTGTTGATGCCTACTCGATAGTTCAGTGTGCCATGCTTTCGGGCTTAGAATCGGGACTTCAAAGACATTTTGAACGTCAAGGAGCATATGGGATGTTCCAAGAGTTGTGAAAGTGCAACTATCCCTACGTGGTTTTGGTAATTCATAACAACATATAGCTCATTGAGCTAATGCTATTCCAAGACTATTGTTTCACGAAAGCTCAATGAATGGCATGGCATGGATGATGAAAGTGGATCCCTCAAAATACTAAGGACAAAGGATTGGCTCAAGCTCAAAAGCTCAAGACTCTTAATTTTATATTTTAGTGATCCGAGATCACATTGAGTCTATAGGAAAAGCCAATACTATCAAGAAGGGATGAGGTGTTGCTTAATGAGCCTCTTGCTTCATGTGCTTAGTGATATGCTCCAAAACCCTCAACTACTTTCCCACATCCACAAATGACCTAAACCTAAAGCCAAAATCGGTCACAACGATTCTTTCTATCCGGCGCCACCGATTCCAAAAGTCATAGCCACTGGCACAAACCCTAAGCAAATCGGTCTTACCGATAGGGATCTCGGTCTCACCGAGATGGGATTGTAATCTCTCTGTTTCCCTTCGTAACATTTCGGTCTAACCGAAGTGAGCGATCGGTCCCACCGAGATTGCAATGTAAACTCTCTGTTTCCTTTTTGTAACATTTCGGTCTCACCAAAAAGAGCAAATCGGTCCCACCGAGTTTACCTGACCAACTCTCTGGAAAGATTATTACCAAAATCGGTCTTACCGAGTTCGTGTAATCGGTCTTACCGAGATTACGTTATGCCCTAACCCGAACAGAATCGGTCTCACCGAGATGCATGTCGGTCCCACCGAAAATCACTAACGGTCACTAGGTTTACTAAATCGGTCCGACCGAGTTTAACTATTCGGTCCCATTGAGTTTGGTAAATTGTGTGTAACGGTTAGATTTTGTGTGGAGGCTATATATACCCCTCCACCTCCTCTTCATTCGGAGAGAGAGCCATCAGACTAAACCTATACTTCCAACTTACTATTTCTGAGAGAGAACCACCTACTCATGTGTTGAGGCCAAGATATTCCATTCCTACCATATGAATCTTGATCTCTAGCCTTCTCCAAGTTGCTTTCCACTCAAACCCTCTTTCCACCAGATCCAAATCCTATGAGAGAGAGTTGAGTGTTGGGAAGACTATCATTTGAAGCACAAGAGCAAGGAGTTCGTCATCAACGCACCATTTGTTACTTCTTGGAGAGTGGTGTCTCCTAGATTGGCTAGGTGTCACTTGGGAGCCTCCGACAAGATTGTGGAGTTGAACCAAGGAGTTTGTAAGGGCAAGGAGATCGCCTACTTCGTGAAGATCTACCGCTAGTGAGGCAAGTCCTTCGTGGGCGACGGCCATGGTGGGATAGACAAGGTTGCTTCTTCGTGGACCCTTCGGGGGTGAAGCCCTCCTTGGACTTGCGCAGCCGTTACCCTTCATGGGTTGAAGTATCCATCAACGTGGATGTACGATAGCACCACCTATCGGAACCACGCCAAAAACATCCGTGTCTCCAATTGCGTTTGAATCCTCCAAACCCTTCCCTTTACTTTCTTGCAAGTTGCATGCTTTAATTTCCGCTGCCTATACACTCTTTGCATGCTTGCTTGTATTGTGTGATGATTGCTTGACTTGTCCTAAAGTAGCTAAAATCTGCCAAACTCTAAAATTGGGAAAAGGTTAAGTTTTTATTAGTTAAGTAGTCTAATCACCCCCCCCCTCTAGACATACTTCAAGATCCTACAAGTGGTATCAGAGCCTTGGTCTCCATTTGCTTTGATTTCCATAGCTTTTGGTGGTCATAGCCTTGGCTTCACAACCTAGGAGAGTATGGCGTCTAGCGAGGGAAATTATCACCGTAGAGGTCCTTACTTTGATGGTACTAATTTTTCTAGTTGGAAGCATAAGATGAAAATGCATATTCTTGGACATAACCCCGCTGTTTGGGAAAATATTTGTATTGGCTTGCAAGGTGAATTCTTCGATGGGAGAGAACTGAACCGTGAAGCTAATGTGGAAGAATTGAAGATGCTGCAATACAACACTCAAGAATGTGACATCATCTTCAACGAATTGTGCCCCGAAGAATTTAACAAAATCAGCCATCTTGAGAATGCAAAGGAAATTTGGGATACTTTGATTGATATGCATGAAGGTACCGAGTCCGTTAAGGAATCCAAGTTGGATGTGCTCCAAAGTCAGCTTGACAAGTTCAAAATGAAGGATGGTGAAGGTGTCGCTAAAATGTACTCTAGGCTTGCTCTTATCACAAATGAGATTGTCGGCTTAGGGAGTGAAGAGATGACCGACAAATTCATCATCAAGAAAATCCTAAGAGCATTGGATGGAAAGTATGATACCGTGTGCACATTGATCCAAATGATGCCAAATTACAAATATCTCAAGCCAATGGAAGTCATTGGAAGGATTGTTGCTCATGAGATGTCACTCAAGGATAAGGAGGAACTTCACAACAAGTCAAGTGGTGCTTACAAAGCCTCAAGTGAAGCCCCCACATCATCAAGTGAGAAACAAACCTTCAATGAAGAATTGAGCTTAATGGTGAAGAACTTCAACAAATTCTACAAGAGTAGAAGCAAAGAAAGAAGCTCCAAGTCAAGGTCTTACAATGACAAGAGATCTTCTAGTCGAGAGCGCAGTTGCTACAACTATGGGAGGCTGGACACTACTCCAATGAGTGTACGGCACCCCACAAAAGAAGAGAAGATTCTCCAAGAAGAAGGAGCAAAAGAGAAGAATCACCACCAAGAGAGAGGAGGAGTAGAGATGATCGTTATGAACGAAGACCCTCGCGGAGAAGCAAGGATTTGGAAAGGAAGGACAAGTCATTAAGGAGCTACACAAAACGAAGACATCAAGCTCATGTTGGTGAATGGGTTTCCGGCTCCGACTCCGACAAACACTCCGAGAGAAGCTATCACTCCGACTCCGAATATAGTCAAGATGAAGGTGTTGCCGGTCTAGCACTTGTGTCAACCAACTCCTACGACCTATTTGATTCACCAAATGAAGAAATTGGAAGATGCTTCATGGCCAAAGGTCCAAAGGTAACACATCCCGAGTATGTTGATTTTAATAGTGATGAAGATGACTTGCTTGTGGATGATGATTTACTTGTTGACAACTCTAGTGATGAATACTATGATGAAACGTCAATTAATCATGCTAATCAAACGAATGACAATGATAAGGATAAAATTGAGCTTCTAACTAAAGAACTAAACACTCTTAAGTTGGCTCATGAAACTATCTTCAAAGATCATCGAGAACTTTTAAGGGCTCATGAGAAGTTACGCTTTGAAAAGCTCAATCTTGAGCAAGAGCATGAGTTCTTAAAGGCAATCAATGATGATCTCCGCAAGAAAAGTTCTTCTTATATTGCCAAGCGTTTACTCTTATCTACTTACATGCCTCAAGTCAAGTCTAGTAACAAGTACAAGAAAGATACTTCCTCTAGTAGTAACAATAATAATGTTAAATCCAATATTGTTGCTTCTAGTAGTTCTCTTGATTCCACTAATGATTCTCTTAGCCAAGTTACACTTGAGCAAGAAAATAGTTTATTGAAGGGAATTATAGAGAAAGGTGTTTACAAGAGCCTTGCCGGGAGTAAGCAATTCGAGGAAATTGTACGCAAGCAAGGAAGGCGCCGGAAGAATCAAGGTGTTGGTTTTGAACTAAGGTTCAATGCCAATGGAGTTGAGTGGGAAGAAGATCAATACCCCAAGACAAAGTTTGTTCCTCAACAAGAGAATTATGATACTAATTCCTTCAAGGGGACACAAGCTCAAGATGATCTTCCACCACAAGACCACAAGAACAAAGGCAAGGACAAGCTTCAAGAAGAGATTGATGCATTTGAAGAAGCACCTAAAGCCTCGTTCAAGTGGGTCCCCAAGACTACGTCAAGTTCTACTTCATCAAGTACAACTACAACTCCAAGGATTCCCATCAAGATGATGTGGATCCCGAAGAAGAAGAACTAGAGAGTTCTTGAGGGTGACTCCGCCAACATTCTTCACTCATATCATTTTGGCAAGAACAAGTGCAATCAACCTTCACATCTTGCACTAGTTCAAGGAGTCACAAACCCTCATGTTGGTAAGGCAATGGACAAGGTAACCTAATGTTTTCATGGACATCATCTTGTGTGTGCATCACTCTATGTCTATGGATATTCTTGTTTGTTCCTTGTGGGACTAACCCATGTAGGTAAGTTGAAAGTGCAACTCACTCCAAAGGATTGCTCCAAATGATCTACATCAACATTGATCATCTACATCTTCAACACCTACATGAAGTCATCATCGACAAAACCCAAGGTTAGTTCATCCCTCTAAGGGGGATCTCACATCTAGGGGAGCTTAACTCTAAGAACTGAGTCAAAGCAACTCTAATGGTGTGAACACATTAATGCATTATGTAAAAGTGGTAACCCCACTTGAGCTTAAACGATGAGTATGACCTATGATCAAATGTTCTCATTTGACTCCTAAGTCAATATACTCATATATAGATGACCTAGTCATCGCCAATTGTTTGATAGATGCTAGAATTGGTTGTGCATGCTTTGCCACATATTTCAATTGCCATCCTATTGTGTGAGCATGTTGGTGCATATTTTACTCATTCAAGGACATCCACTTGTTGTTTTGATTGTTTGGTTCCTTTCTTTGTGCCAAGTGGATGGACAAGAATGCCTAAGAACCTTCTTAAGCTATCTATGCTTTTCTCGTCTCAAACTCTATTCATGCTACATCACAAAATTTGATCAAGTCAGATTCGAACCACTCTGCGTGAGGAGCACTCAGAGTCCCTGATTCGTCATAGACTTAAACTTCTAAAACCTCTTAGTGATTCTTGGTCTGACCGATCCTTCCATTTCAGTCCTACCGAGATCATCAAGTTGATCTGAGTTTTCAATCTCGATGCAACCAATTTGAACTTTTCGGTCTCACCGATTTGCTGTAACTAAACACAGTTATGCATCTCGGTGCCACCGAGTTGTTCCACTCGGTCACAGCGACAGGGTCAGGCTATATATAGCCACGGGCAAAATTTTGGAAATTTCTCCGAAACCCTTCGCCCACGCAACAGCTCGCTCTTCCATCGTGGTCTCCGGATCGTCTCCTCGTCGCCAGCAGCCTCCTGTCACTGGTCTTCGCCGCCGTCAACGGATTTTGTCCCCGCCATTGCCGCCGTAGCAAGTCCACCGCCAAGTTAGGGTATGGACTTGATCTTTGTGCTATCCACGTCTGATTCCTAGCACATTGTTTTTCATATTGATTCTTGCCACGATTGAAACCCTTCTATCCAGCCAAAGTAGTTCATAGATTAGATGTGATTCGAACTTTTAGGTTTAGGTTTCCGCTGAAACCATCTCGGACCCACCGAGTTGAAAAACTCGGTCTCACCGATTTGGCTTATGTCATTGCACTAGTGACTCCCGGTCTGACCGAGAATTACTAATCGGTGCAACCGATTTGAGGATTCTGTGAAACCCTAGCAGTCTCAGTACCACCGAACTGAAACTCGGTCCAACCGAGATCATCAGTTTAGGTTCCAAAACTGCTTCGGTATCACCGAGTTTGAAAATCGGTGGATCCGAAATGCTTTCTGTGGAAAACTAAAACTGAATTTTTGAGTCATTCTTTTGCAAAAACCTCTGCATTTTGTGATGCTCATCATTTCTATCTCATCTATAACTCTTCACAGGGTCAGCAGTCAGCTTTTGCAGTATGTCTGATCAAAGTGACAGCCAGAACAGGCCAGAAGAGTAGATGGACTTGAGTGAGGGCACTAGTCCCTCCAGTACTTCAGATGAAGGGAGCAGAAGTACTCCTAGCAATTTGCCTAAGGCTGCAACTAGGCAAAGGAGGAAAAGAACTTCAGATTCAGAGGATGAAGACTACAAAGCTGAGGAAGATGAGGCTACTTCCAAGAAAGTGGTGCTCAAGAAGGAATATGGCTCAGCAAAAGATATAAAGCCAGGCGTGAAGATTAAAAGGCCTACAAGAAGGCAACCTATGCCCAAGGCCAGAGCATCAACTCAACTGCCTGAAAATCCTGATCCCAAAGAGCCAGCTGATGAAAGCAAGAAGAGGAAGGAAAGGGTCAAGAAGACCATGGCCAGAGTTGTTGGGCAACCTTCCATGATGGAAGAGGAAGAGCTTGTTGCACCAGCACCAAAGGCACCTAATCTTATGGGTGATGCAATCAGATCTGGGGCTGCAACATCTAAGCCCAAGGAAGCACCCAAAGCTGCCCCCAAGGCCAAGTCTGTTCCAAAGAGGAATACCAGGAGTATTCCAGCTGCTGAGAAGAACAAGGCCCCAGTGCCCAATGTTGCTCAGGAGGAAGATGAAGAAGGACAGGTTCTAACAAAGCTCAAGCCCAAGATACCAGACCACAATGATGCCCATCTTGTGGCTGAGGACATGAAAATCAGGAAGGATTCAGGGCTGAGACTATGGAGAATGGCAGATCCATATGCCACAAGGAGAAGAACTGTTGTTGATTACAGGTTCCATACAAAGGAACAGCAGGACTTCTATAAGACAATCTTATTGGACAAGAAGCCCATAGTTTGTGACATGAGGTGGGTTGACTGGAAATACATCAAGGAGAATGAAGAGCACTATCCTGGAGTGCAAGACAGCTTTATTGCTTGTGGAGTTGTAGATTTTGTTGGGCAAAAGCTCACAAATTGGAATGATGAACTTATCATGCAATTCTACTCCACAGCACATTTTTACCCAGATGGAAGAATTGTTTGGATGTCTGAAGGTACAAGGTACCAATCTACTGTAGAAGAATGGGCAAGTCTGATCAATACCCCAAAGGAAAATGATGATGATCTGGACATTTATGCAAAGAAGAAGATGGGACACAATACCATGGCTCACATGTACAAGGAGATCCCAGACAAAGCCCTAGAGACTTTCTCTTTTGGTTCAGTCCACTTTCTGCTGTCAGGGTTGGCTACTATCAATTGGATTCTGAGGCACACTCTGTTGCCCAAGTCTGGTGACCATAACATGATCAGAGGGCATGCCATCAATATGTTGCATTTATTTGATGTGCCACAAAAATTCAAAGTCATGAGCCTTATAGTTGAAACTATCAAGAGGACTGCAGCAGATCAGAAGAGGAGCTGTGGATATGCACCTCAAATTCAGGAATTGATCAACTCAAAGATGGGAACTGGCAAATATCAGTTGGATAAGGAACACTTTCCACTTTATCCAGACATTGAGGACAATGAGGTTGTCATGAATGAATATGATCCATCATCAGTTCAAGCTCAGGAGAAGAAAGAAAAGGCAAGGAAGGAGAAGGCTGCCAAGATGCCAACTCAAGAGGAGGCATCTGAATATTTCTTGAAAACCAAACAGGAGCAGCTTGGTTACTTGATAGCATCATCTCTGAGGATTGAGAAGGGGTTGGCCACCCTAACTCAAAACCAGGAGAGCCTGGAAAGAATCATGGAACAAAAATTCTATGATCTAGATGTCAAGGTAACTGAGATTCAGTCAGTTGTGGAGCAGCTGCAGGATGACATGCAGGAGAGGAAGGGCAAGACAACCACCAATGTGTTTGCCAGAGTGCCCAGAGCCCAGAGGTCAGTTGCAGAGCCAGTGACAGACACTAGAGCAACAACTTCAGCACCAGCTACTGCCCCTTCAGCTCCAGTGCAACCAGCTTCAGCGTCAACTCCAGCACCCTCTACATCAACTGAAGCCTTCGTCCTTGGAGTCATCAGGACACCACCACCAGAAGATCAAGCCTGAGAGTCGATCTAGCACTATGCATTTTCTATGAACTTTTTGGTAACTTGTTGCCAAAGGGGGAGAAAAATGTATAGATCATAGACTTCGAGAGAGAGAGTGTTGCTTTTGTTCTCTCTTTATTTTGGTGTGTTTATCTTTGTTTGCTTTTTGGTTGAGATACTATGCTTGTGAGACATTGATGATCATGTGTTTGATCATAAGCTACACTTATGCATGCTTGATATTATCCTATCTATCTTATGTGATCACTCACTATGCTTGGTGATGAGTGCATGTATTCGTTGTTTATTATTTTGAGCGCTCCACCAAGATGTATGTGACATGGAAGAGTAACCCATGAGCCTAATTCATTGTGCATTTGCAGTCCAAAGAAAATCTAAAACTATGCACAAATTTAGGGGGAGCTCTTGCTTATCACATACTTCTCAAAGCGACGATGTTATTTAAATGTTATTATCATTTGTCGAAGCTTTGATCTATATGTTGTCATCAATTACCAAAATGGGGGAGATTGAAAGTGCAACTATCCCTAGGTGGTTTTGGTAATTCATAACAACATATAGCTCATTGAGCTAATGCTATTCCAAGACTATTATTTCAGGAAAGCTCAATGAATGGCATGGCATGGATGATGAAAGTGGATCCCTCAAAATACTAAGGACAAAGGATTGGCTCAAGCTCAAAAGCTCAAGACTCTTCATTTTACATTTTAGTGATCCAAGATCACATTGAGTCTATAGGAAAAGCCAATACTATCAAGAAGGGATGAGGTGTTGCTTAATGAGCCTCTTGCTTCATGTGCTTAGTGATATGCTCCAAAACCCTCAACTACTTTCCCATATCCACAAATGACCTAAACCTAAAGCCAAAATTGGTCACACCAATTCTTTCTATCTGGCGCCACCGATTCCAAAAGTCATAGCCACTGCCACAAACCCTAAGCAAATCGGTCTTACTGATACGGATCTCGGTCTCACCGAGATGGGATTGTAATCTCTCTGTTTCCCTTCGTAACATTTCGGTCTAACCGAAGTGAGCGATCGGTCCCACCGAGATTGCAACGTAAACTCTTTGTTTCCTTTTTGTAACATTTCGGTCTCACCGAAAAGAGCAAATCGGTCCCACCGAGTTTACCTGACCAACTCTCTGGAAAGCTTATTACCAAAATCAGTCTTACCGAGTTTGTGTAATTGGTCTTACCGAGATTTCGTTATGCCCTAACCCTAACAGAATCGGTCTCACCGAGATGCATGTCGGTCCCACCGAAAATCACTAACGGTCACTAGGTTTACTAAATCGGTCCGACCGAGTTTAACTATTCGGTCCCACCGAGTTTGGTAAATTGTGTGTAACGGTTAGATTTTGTGTGGAGGCTATATACCCCTCCACCTCCTCTTCATTCGGAGAGAGAGCCATCAGACTAAACCTACACTTCCAACTTACCATTTCTGAGAGAGAACCACCTACTCATGTGTTGAGGCCAAGATATTCCATTCCTACCATATGAATCTTGATCTCTAGCCTTCCCCAAGTTGCTTTCCACTCAAACCCTCTTTCCACCAGATCCAAATCCTATGAGAGAGAGTTGAATGTTGGGGAGACTATCATTTGAAGCACAAGAGCAAGGAGTTCATCATCAACGCACCATTTGTTACTTCTTGGAGAGTGGTGTCTCCTAGATTGGCTGGGTGTCACTTGGGAGCCTCCGACAAGATTGTGGAGTTGAACCAAGGAGTTTGTAAGGGCAAGGAGATCGCCTACTTCGTGAAGATCTACCGCGAGTTAGGCAAGTCCTTCGTGGGAGACGGCCATGGTGGGATAGACAAGGTTGCTTCTTCGTGGACCCTTCGTGGGTGGAGCCCTCTGTGGACTCGCGCAGCCGTTACCCTTCGTGGGTTGAGTCTCCATCAACGTGGATGTACGATAGCACCACCTATCGGAACCACGCCAAAAACATCCGTGTCTCCAATTACGTTTGAATCCTCCAAACCCTTCCCTTTACTTTCTTGCAAGTTGCATGCTTTAATTTCCACGTCCTATACACTCTTTGCATGCTTGCTTGTATTGTGTGATGATTGCTTGACTTGTCCTAAAATAGCTACAATCTGCCAAACTCTAAAATTGGAAAAGGTTAAGTTTTTATTGGTCAAGTAGTCTAATCACCCCCCCCCCTCTAGACATACTTCAAGGTCCTACAAGTTGAAGTTAATATTTCAAGCAAATGCCTGAGTTGAGAGATATGAAGTCTCCAACAAGTTCTACAGCTGTAAAATGGAGGAGAATAGTTCTGTGAGTGAACACATACTCAGAATGTCTGGGTACCATAACCACTTGACTCAGTTGGAAGTTAATCTTCCTAATGATAGTGTCATTGACAGAGTTCTTCAATCACTACCACCAAGCTATAAAGGCTTCGTGATGAACTATAATATGCAAGGGATGAACAAGACTATTCCCGAGCTCTTCGCGATGCTAAAGGCTGTGGAGGTAGAAATCAAGAAGGAGCATCAAGTGTTGATGGTCAACAAGACCACTAGTTTGAAGAAAAAGGGAAAAGGGAAGAAGGAAAACTTCAAGAAGAACGGCAAAAGGTTGCTGCTCAAGAGAAGAAACCCAAGTCTGGACCTAAGCCTTAAATTGAGTGCTTCTACTGCAAAGGGACTGGTCACTGGAAGCGGAACTGCCCCAAGTATTTTGCGGATAAGAAGGATGGCAAAGTGAAAGGTATATTTGATATACATGTTATTGATGTGTACCTTACTAATGCTCGTAGTAGCGCCTGGGTATTTGATACTAGTTCTGTTGCTCATATTTGCAACTCGAAACAGGGGCTACAGATTAAACGAAGATTGGCTAAGGACGAGGTGACGATGTGCGTGGGAAATGGTTCCAAGGTTGATTTGATCCCCGTCGGCACGCTACCTCTACATCTACCATCGGGATTAGTTTTAGACCTGAATAATTGTTATTTGGTGTCAGCATTAAGCATGAACATTATATCTGGATCTTGTTTGATGCGAGACAGTTATTCATTTAAATCAGAGAATAATGGTTGTTCTATTTATATGAGTAATATCTTTTATGGTCATGCACCCTTGCTGAGTGGTCTATTTTTGTTGAATCTCGATAGTGATGATACACATATTCATAATATTAAAGCCAATAGATGCAAAGTTGGTAATGATAGTGCAACTTATTTGTGGCACTGCCGTTTGGGTCGTATCGGTGTAAAGCGCATGAAGAATCTCCATGCTGATGGAATTTTGGAATCACTTGATTATGAATCACTTGGTGCTTGTGAACCGTGCCTTCTGGGCAAGATGACTAAAACTCCATTCTCCGGAACAATGGAACGAGCTACTGACTTATTGGAAATAATACATACAGATATATGTGGTCCAATGAGTGTTGAGGCTCGTGGCGGGTATCGTTATTTTCTTACCTTCACA
Source organism: Triticum aestivum (assembly GCF_018294505.1). NCBI lineage: Eukaryota > Viridiplantae > Streptophyta > Magnoliopsida > Poales > Poaceae > Triticum > Triticum aestivum. Next base: position 413,437,091 of record NC_057795.1, read on the forward strand.
GATGATTTTAGCAGATATGGTTATATCTACTTAATGAAACATAAGTCTGAAACATTTGAAAAGTTCAAAGAATTTCAGAGTGAAGTGGAAAATCATCATAATAAGAAAACAAAGTTTCTACGATCTGATCATGGAGGAGAATATTTGAGTTATGATTTTGGTCTTCATTTGAAACAACATGGGATAGTTTCACAACTAACGCCACCTGGAACACCCACAGCAAAATGGTGTGTCCGAACATTGTAACCGTACTTTATTAGATATGGTGCGATCTATGATGTCTCTTACTAATTTACCGCTATCGTTCTGGGGTTATGCTTTAGATATGGCTGAATTCGCTTTAAATAGGGCACCATCAAAATCCGTTGAGACGACGCCTTATGAACTATGGTTTGGCAAGAAAGCAAAGTTATCGTTTCTTAAAGTTTGGGGCTGCAATGCTTATGTGAAAAAGCTTCAACCTAATAAGCTCGAACCCAAATCGGAGAAGTGCGTCTTCATAGGATACCCAAAGGAAACCGTTGGGTACACCTTCTATCACAGATCCAAAGGCAAAATCTTTGTTGCTAAGAATGGATCCTTTCTAGAGAAGGAGTTTCTCTAGAAAGAAGTGAGTGGGAGGAAAGTAGAACTTGATGAGGTAATTGTATCTTCTCCCTTATTGGAAAGTAGTTCATCACAAAAATCAGTTCCAATGATTCCTACACCAATTAGTGAGGAAGTTAATGATGATGATCATGAAACTTCAGATCAAGTTACTACCGAACCTCGTAGGTCTTCAAGAGTAAGATCCGCACCAGAGTGGTACGGTAATCCTGTTTTGGAAATCATGTATCTAGACCATGGTGAACCTACAAACTATGAGGAAGCGATGATGAGCCCAGATTCCGCGAAATGGCTTGAGGCCATGAAATCTAAGATGGGATCCATGTATGAGAACAAAGTGTGGACTTTGGTGGACCTTCCCGATGATCGGCAAGCCATAGAAAATAAATGGATCTTTAAGAAGAAGACCGACGTAGACGGTAATATTACTATCTACAAAGCTCAACTTGTTGCGAAAGGTTTTCGACAAGTTCAAGGAGTTGACTACGATGAGACTTTCTCACCCGTAGCGATGCTTAAGTCTGTCCGAATCATGTTAGAGATTGCCGCATTTTATGATTATGAAATTTGGCAGATGGATGTCAAAACATCATTTCTGAATGGATTTCTGGAAGAAGAGTTGTATATGATGCAACTAGAAGGTTTTGTCGATCCAAAGGGTGCTAACAAAGTGTGCAATCTCCAGCGATCCATTTATGGACTGGTGCAAGCCTCTCGGAGTTGAAATAAATGCTTTGATAGTGTGATCAAAGCATATGGTTTTATACAGACTTTTGGAGAAGCCTGTATTTACAAGAAAGTGAGTGGGAGCTCTGTAGCATTTCTAATATTATATGTGGATGACATATTGTTGATTGGAAATGATATAGAATTTCTGGATAGCATAAAGGGATACATGAATAAGAGTTTTTCTATGAAAGACCTCGGAGAAGCTGCTTACATATTGAGGATCAAGATCTATAGAGATAGATCAAGATGCTTAATTGGACTTTCACAAAGCACATACCTTGATAAAGTTTTGAAAAATTCAAAATGGATCAGTCAAAGAAAGGGTTCTTGCCTGTGTTGCAAGGTGTGAAGTTGAGTCAGACTCAATGCCCGACCATTGCAGAAGATAGATAGAAAATTAAAGTCATTCCCTATGCTTCAGCCATAGGTTCTATCATGTATGCAATGCTGTGTACCACACCTGATGTGTGCCTTGCTATAAGCAGCAGGGAGGTACCAAAGTAATCCCGAAGTGGAGCACTGGACAGTGATCAAGAACATCCTGAAATACCTGAAAAGTACTAAGGATATGTTTCTTGTTTATGAAGGTGAAAAAGAGCTCGTCATAAACGGTTACGTCGATGCAAGCTTTGACACTGATCCGAATGACTCTAAGTCGCAAACCGGATACGTATTTTTATTGAATGGAGGAGCTGTCAACTGGTGCAGTTCCAAGCAAAGCGTCATGGCGGGATCTATGTGTGAAGCGGAGTACATTTCTGCCTCGGAAGCAGCAAATGAGGGAGTTCATATCCAATCTAGGTGTCATACCTAGTGCATTGGGTCCAATGAAAATATTTTGTGACAATACTGGTGCAATTGCCTTGGCAAAGGAATCCAGATTTCACAAGAGAACCAAGCACATTAAGAGACGCTTCAATTCCATCTGTCATCAAGTGTCAGAGGGGGACATAGAGATTTGCAAGATACACACGGATCTGAATGTTGCAGACCCATTGACTAAGCCTCTTCCACGAGCAAAACATGATCAGCACCAAAGCTCCATGGGTGTTAGAATCATTACTATGTAATCTAGATTATTGACTCTAGTGCAAGTGGGAGACTAAAGGAAATATTCCCTAGAGGCAATAATAAAGTTATTATTTATTTCCTTATTTCATGATAAATGTTTATTATTCATGCTAGAAATGTATTAACCGGAAACTTAGTACATGTGTGAATACATAGACAAAACATATTGTGCCTAGTATGCCTCTACTAGACTAGCTCGTTAATCAAAGATGTTATGTTTCCTAACCATAGACATGTGTTGTCACTTGATGAACGAGATCACATCATTAGGAGAATGATGTGATGGACATGACCCATCCGTTAGCTTAGCATTATGATCGTTACAGTTTCATTGCTACTTCTCTCTTCATGACTTATACATGTTCCTCAGACTATGAGATTATGCAACTCCTGAATACCGTAGGAACACTTTGTGTGCTACCAAACATCACAATGTAAATGGGTGACTATAAAGGTGCTCTACAGGTATCTCCGGAGGTGTTTGTTGGGTTGGCATAGATAGAGATTAGGATTTGTCACTCCATGTTTCAGAGAGGTATCTCTGGGCCCTCTCGGTAATACTCATCACTATAATCCTTGCAAGCATTGTGACTAATGAGTTAGTTACGGGATGAAGTATTACGAAACGAGTAAAGAGACTTGCCGGTAACGAGATTGAACTAGGTATGATGATACCGATGATCGAATCTTGGGAAAGTAACATACTGATGACAAAGGGAACAACGTATGTTGTTATGTGGTTTGACCGATGAAGATCTCCGTAGAATATGTAGGAACCAATATGAGCATCCAGGTTCCGCTATTGGTTATTGACCGAAAATGTGTCTCGGTCATGTCTACATAGTTCTCGAACTCGTAGGGTCCGCATGCTTAACGTTCGATGACGATTGGTATTATGAGTTTATGTGATTTGATGTACCGAAGGTAGTTCGGAGTCCCGGATGAGATCGCGGACATGATGAGGAGTCTCGAAATGGTTGAGACATAAATATTGATATACTGGACCATGTTGTTCGGACACCGAAAGTGTTCCGGGTAGTTTCGGATAAAACCGGAGTGTCGCAGGGTTACCGGACCCCCCCCCCCGGGAAGTAATGGGCCTTAGTGGGCCTATAGGGGAGAGAGAGGGCCGCACCAAGAGGTGGCGCCCCCCAGGGGAGTCTGAATAGGATAAGGGGAGGGGGGCGCGACCCCTCTTTCCCTCTCCCTCTCCCTCTACTTCCTTCTCCTCCTAGTTGGACTAGGAAAGGGGGGAACCTACTCCTACTTGGAGTAGGATTCCCCCCCTTGGGTGCGCCCCTTGTGGCCAGCCGCCCCCTCCTCTCCTCCTTTGTATACGGGGGAGGGGGGCAACCCATAGACACACAAGTTGATCTTTAGCTGTGTGTGGTGCCCCCCTCCATAGTTTTCCACCTCGGTCATATCGTCGTAGTGCTTAGGTGAAGCCCTGCGCCAGTAACTTCATCATCACCGTCACCATGCCGTCATGCTCACTGAACTCTCCCTTGGACTCAGCTAGATCTAGAATTCGAGGGACGTCACCGAGCTGAACGTGTGCAGATCTCGGAGGTGCCGTGCATTCGGTACTTGATTGGTTGGATCACGAAGACGTTCGACTACATCAACCGCGTTACTTAATGCTTCCCCTTTCGGTCTATGGGGGTACATGGACACACTCTCCCCTCTTGTTGCCATGCATCACCTAGATCGATCTTGCGTGATCGTAGGATTTTTTTTGAAATTACTGCGTTTCCCAACAAATAATTGAGATGATATGTCCATCATTATCTTGTGCTTTTTATCTCCATCTCCAAAGCAACGGCATGATCTCCATCATCACCAATGTGACACCTTGATCTCCATTGTTGCATCCGGGTCGTCTCGCCAACTATTGATTCTACGACTATTGCTAACGCATAGCGATAAAGTAAAGCAATTACATGACGCCTAAAGATTGACACGTGTGTCATACAACAATTAAAACACAACCCTAAGGCTCCTATAGGTTGTTGATATTACAAAACATGATCAATTCATACAACAACGTATATCACATCACATCTTGACCATATCACATCACAACATACCCTGCAAAAACAAGTTAGACGTCTTCTACTTTGTTGTTGCAAGTTTTACGTGGCTGCTACGGGCAACTAGCAAGAACCGTTCTTACCTACGCAAAACCACAACCATGATTATCAAGTTTGCTTTTTTAACCTTCTACAAGGACTGGCCATAGTCAAATTTGATTCAACTAAAGTAGGAGAAACAGACACTCGCCAGCCACCTTTATGCAAAACAAGTTGCATGTTAGTTAGTGGACCGGTCTCATGTACATGGACATGTAAGGTTGGTCCGGGATGCTTCATCCCACAATACCACCGTATCAAAATAAGACATTGGTGGTAAGCAGTATGAACATCATCGCCCACAACTTCTTTGTGTTCTACTCATGCATATCATCTACGCATAGACCTGGCTCATGATGCCACTATTGGGGAACGTTGCAGGGAAATGATATGTCTCCAATGTATCTATAATTTTTGATTGTTCCATGCTATTATATTACCTATTTTGGATGTTTATGGGCTTTACTATACACTTTTATATCATTTTTGGCACTAACCTACTAAGCAGAGGCCCAGCCCGAATTGCTGTGTTTTTCCTATTTCAGTGTTTTGCAGAAAAGGAATATCAAATGGAGTCCAAAGAAAATGAGACCTTCTGGAGCGATCTTTTTGGAACAAACGGAATCCAGGAAACTTGGAGTGGACGTCAAGCAGCAAACGAGGCGGCCACGAGGGTGCCTAGCGCGCCCCAGGGGGGCGCCCCCCTGCCTCGTACCCCCCTCGTGGCTCCACTGACCTACTTCTTCCTCCTATATATATATATATATATATATGTATATATGTACCCTGAGAACATCAGAGAGCACCACGAAAAACTATTTCCACCGTCGCAACCTTCTGTATCCGCGAGATCCCAATCTTGGAGCCTTCGTCGGCGCTTCGCCGGAGGGGGAATCGACCATGGAGGGCCTCTACATCATCACCAAGGCCTCTCCGATGAGTTGTGAGTAGTTTACCACAGACCTTCGGGTCCATAGTTATTAGCTAGATGGCTTCTTCTCTCTCTTTGAATCTCAATACAAAGTTCTCCTCGATCTTCTTGGAGATCTATTCAATGTAACTCTTTTTGCAGTGTGTTTGTCGAGATCCGATGAATTGTGGATCTATGAGAAATATTTGAATCTCCTCTGAATTCTTTTATGTATGATTGGTTATCTTTGGAAGTCTCTTCGAATTATCAGTTTGGTTTGGCCTACTAGATTGATCTTTCTTGCAATGGGGGAAGTGCTTAGCTTTGGGTTCAATCTTGGGTGTCCTTTCCCAGTGACAGTAGGGGCAGCAAGGCACGTATTTTATTGTTGCCATCGAGGATAAAAAGATGGGGTTTATATCATATTGCTTGAGTTTATGCCTCTACATCATGTCATCTTGCTTAATGCGCTACTCTGTTCTTATGAACTTAATACTCTAGATGCAGGTAGGAGTCGGTCGATATGTGGAGTAATAGTAGTAGATGCATAATCATTTAGATCTACTTGGTGCAGACGTGATGCATATATACATGATCATGCCTAGATATTCTCATAACTATGCACTTTTCTATCAATTGCTCGACAGTAATTTGTTCACCCACCGTAATACTTATGCTATCTTGAGAGAAGCCACTAGTGAAACCTATGGCCCCCGGGTCTATTCTCTATCATATAAGTTCCAATCTACTTTATTTTGCAATCTCTACTTTTCAATCTATATCATAAAAATACCAAAAATATTTATCTTATCATATTATCTCTATTAGATCTCACTTTCGCAAGTGGTCGTGAAGGGATTGACAACCCCTTTATCGTGTTGGTTGCGAGGTTCTTGTTTGTTTGTGTAGGCGTGTGGGACTTGTGAGGAGTCTCCTACTGGATGGATACCTTGGTTCTCAAAAACTGAGGGAAATACTTATGCTACTTTTCTGCATCACCCTTTCCTCTTCAAGGGAAAAACCAACGCATGCTCAAGAGGTAGCAAGAAGGATTTCTGGCGCCGTTGCTGGGGAGATCTTCACTCAAGTCAAGACATACCAGGTACCCATCACAAACTCATCTCCCTCGCATTACATTATTTGCCATTTGCCTCCCGTTTTCCTCTCCCCCACTTCACCCTTGCCGTTTTATTCGCCCTCTCTTTTCCGTTTGCCTCTTTTTCACTTATCTCTCGTGTGCTTGTGTGTTGGATTGCTTGTCACGATGGCTCAAGATAATACTAAATTGTGTGATTTTTCCAATACCAATAATAATTATTTCCTTAGCACTCCGATTTCTCCTCTTAATGATGTTGAATATTGTGAAATCAATGCTCCTTTGTTGAATCTTGTTATGAAAGATCAATTCTCCGGCCTTCCTAGTGAAGATGCCGCTACTCATCTAAACAACTTTGTTGATTTGTGCGATATGCAAAATAAGAAAGACATGGATAATGATATTGTTAAATTTAAGTTATTTCCATTTTCACTTAGAGATCGTGCTAAAACTTGGTTTTCGTCTTTGCCTAAAAATAGTATTGATTCATGGAATAAGTGCAAAGATGCTTTTATCTCTAAGTATTTTCCTCCCGCTAAGATCATCTCTCTTAGAAACGATATTATGAATTTTAAGCAACTTGATTATGAGCATGTTGCACAATCTTGGGAGAGGATGAAATTAATGATACGTAATTGCCCTACACATGGTTTGAATTTATGGATGATCATACAAAATTTCTATGCCGGTTTGAATTTTGCTTCTAGAAATCTTTTAGATTCGGCCGCGGGAGGCACTTTTATGGAAATCACTTTAGGAGAAGCTACTAAACTCCTAGATAATATTATGGTTAATTATTCTCAATGGCACACTAAAAGATCTACTAGTAAAAAGGTTCATGCTATAGAAGAAATTAATGTTTTGAGTGGAAAGATGGATGAACTTATGAAATTGTTTGCTACTAAAAGTACTCCTATTGATCCTAATGATATGCCCTTGTCTACTTTGATTGAGAATAATAATGAATCTATGGATGTGAATTTTGTTGGTAGGAATAATTTTGGTAACAACGCGTATAGAGGAAATTTCAACCCTAGGTCGTTTCCTAGTAATTCCTCTAATAATTATGGTAATTCCTACAGAAATTCTTATGGAAATTTTAATAAGATGCCCTCTGATTTTTAGAATAGTGTTAAAGAATTTATGATCTCTCAAAAGAATTTCAATGCTTTGCTTGAAGAAAAATTGCTTAAAGTTGATGAATTGGCTAGGAACGTGGATAGAATATCTCTTGATGTTGATTCTTTGAAACTTAGATCTATTCCACCTAAGCATGATATCAATGACTCAAAGCCATGAGAATTTCCATTGATGAGTGCAAAGAAAGAACCGCTAGGATGCATGCTAAGAAAGATTGCTTTGTAAGAGCGTGTTCTTCTAATTTTCATGATAATAATGATGAAGATCTAAAAGTTATTGATGTGTCTCCTATTAAATCCTTGTTTTGCAATATGAATCTTAATAATTATGGGACTGTAGATGAGTCAACTTGAGTTAAAAAGTGTCCCAATGATTTGGAGTCTTTTGATCTTGATGCTAAAATTGGTAAAAGTGGGATTGGAGAGATTAAAATTTACATAGCAACGAACCTACTGCTCTGGATTTCAAGGAATTTAATTATGATAATTTTTCTTTAATAGATTGTATTTCCTTGTTGCAGCCTGTGTTGAATTCTCCTCATGCTTATAGCCAAAATAAAGCTTTTACTAAACATATTGTTGATGCTTTGATGCAATCTGATGAGGGAAAACTTGAATTAGAGGTTTCTATCCCTAGGAAACTTTATGATGAATGGGAAGCTACTACAAAAATTAAAATAAAAGATGATGAATGCTATGCTTTGTGTGATTTGGGTGCTAGTGTTTCCACGATTCCAAAAACTTTATGTGATGTGCTAGGTTTTCGTGAATTTGATGATTGCTCTTTAAATTTGCACCTTGCTGATTCCACTATTAAGAAACCTATGGGAAGGATTAATGATGTTCTTATTGCTAAAAATAGGAATTATGTGCCCGTGGATTTTATCGTTCCTGATATAGATTGCAATTTTTCATGTCCTATTATTCTTGGTAGACCTTTCCTTAGAACGATTGGTGCAATTGTTGATATGAAGGAAGGAAATATTAGATTCCAATTTCCATTAAAGAAAGGCATGGAACACTTTCCTAGAAATAAAATTAAATTACCTTATGAATCTATTATGAGATCCACTTATGAATTGAATGCCAAAGATGGCAATACTTAGATCTATCCTCGCTTTTATGCCTAGCTAGGGGCGTTAAACGATAGCGCTTGTTGGGAGGCAACCCAATTTTACTTTTGTTCCTTGCTTTTTGCTCCTATTTAGTAATAAATAATTCATCTAGCCTCTGGTTATATGTGGCTTTATGTTTTAATTAGTGTTTGGGCCAAGTAGAACCTATAGGATCATCTTGGGTGAAAGTTAATTTGATTCTGCTGAAAAACAGAAACTTTTTCCCTCACGAGAAAAAATCTAATAAATCACAGAAACGTGATTTTGAGTTGATTATTTTTGCCGTAGATCAATAGACAAATTACCTAGGACTTCCTATTTTGGTAGGATTTTAAGGGTTCCAGAAGTATTCAAAAGTTACAGATTGCTACAGGCTGTTCTGTTTTTGACATATTCTGTTTTTCATGTGTTGTTTGCTTATTTTGATGCATCTACAGCTAGTATCGGGGGGTATGAACAATAGAGAAGTTGGAATACAGTAGGTTTAACACCAATATAAATAAATAATGAGTTCATTACAGTACCTTTGTGGTGGTTTTTCTTTCTTGCACTAACGAAGCTTATGAGATTTCCTGTTGAGTTTTGTGTTGTGAAGTTTTCAAGTTTTGAGTAAAGATTTGATGGACTATGGAATAAAGGGTGGCAAAAGCCTAAGCTTGGGGATGCCCATGGCACCCCAAGTTATTCAAGGACAACCAAAAGCCTAATCTTGGGGATGCCCCGGAAGGCATCCCCTCTTTCATCTTCGTCTATTGGTAACTTTACTTGGAGCTATATTTTTATTTACCACATGATATGTGTTTTACTTGGAGCGTCTTGTATGATATGAGTCTTTGCTTTTAGTTTAACACAATCATCCTTGCTGTACACACCTTTTGGGAGAGACACACATGATTCAGAATTTATTAGAATACTCTATGTGCTTCACTTAAATCTTTTGAGGTAGATAGTTTTGCTCTATGTGCTTCACTTATATCTTTTTAGAGCATGGTGGTGGGTTTATTTTGTAGAAATTATTGATCTCTCATGCTTCACTTATATTATTTTGAGAGTCCTTTAGAACAGCATGGTATTTGCTATGGTTATAAAATTGGTCCTAGAATGATGAGCATCCAAGTTGGGTATAATAAAAACTATCATAGGAAGTGAATTGGATGCTATCATCAATTTGATGCTTGATAATTGTTTTGAGATATAGAGGTGGTAATATTAGAGTCATGATAGTTGGGTAATTGTGAAATTGAGGAATACTTGTGTTGAAGTTGGCAAGTCCCGTAGCATGCACGTATGGTAAAAGTTGTGTAACAAATTTATTGCATGGGATGCTCTTTTGATTGCCTTCCTTATGTGTGGAGGTCGGGGGCGCGCGATGGTTAACTCCTACAAACCTCCCCCCCTAGGAGCATGCATAGTAGTACTTTGCTTCGAGGGCTAATAAAACTTTTGCAATAAGTATATGAGTTCTTTATGACTAATGTGAGCCCATGGATTATACGCACTCTTACCCTTCCATCATTGCTAGCCTCTTCGGTACCGTGCATTGCCCTTTCTCACCTTGACAGTTAGTGCAAACTTCGCCGGTGCATCCAAACCCCGTGATACGATACACTCTATCACACATAAACATCCTTATATATTCCTCAAAACAGCCACCATACCTACCTATTATGGCATTTCCATAGCCATTCCAAGATATATAGCCATGCAACTTTCCACCGTTTCGTTCATCATGACACGTATCATCATTGTCATATTGCCTTGCATGATCATGTAGATCACATCATATTTGTGGCAAAGCCACCATGCAAGATTTACGTGGCTACTACAGGCAACTAGCAAGAACCGTTCTTACCTACGCAACACCACAACGGTGATTAAGGACTGGCCATAGTATAAATTCTATTCAACTAAAGTAGGAGAAACAGACACTCGCCAGCCACCTTTATGCAAAACAAGTTGCATGTCAGTTAGTGGATCGGTCTCATGTACATGGACATGTAAGGTTGGTCCGGGCCGCTTCATCCCACAATACTGCCGAATCAAAATAAGACATTGGTGGTAAGCAGTATGAACATCATCGCCCACAACTTCTTTGTGTTCTACTCATGCATATCATCTACGCATAGACCTGGCTCATGATGCCACTATTGGGGAACATTGCAGGGAAATGATACGTCTCCAACGTATCTATAATTTTTTATTGTTCCATGCTATTATATTACCTATTTTGGATGTTTATGGGCTTTACTATACACTTTTATATCATTTTTTGGACTAACCTACTAACCGAAGGCCCAGGCCGAATTGTTGTTTTTTTGCCTATTTCAGTGTTTCGCAGAAAAGGAATATCAAATGGAGTCCAAACGGAATGAAACCTTCGGGAGTGATCTTTTTGGAACAAACAGAATCTAGGAAACTTGGAGTGGACGTCAAGAAGCAAACGAGGCGGCCACGAGGGTGCCCGACACAACCCAGGGGGGCGCCCCCCTGCCTCGTGGCCCCCTCGTGGCTCCACCGACCTACTTCTTCCTCCTATATATATCTACGTACCCCGAGAACATCAGAGAGCACCACGAAAAACTATTTCCACTGCCGCAACCTTCCGTATCCGTGAGATCCCAATCTTGGAGCCTTCGTCGGTGCTCCACCGGAGGGGAATCGACCACGGAGGGCCTCTACATCATCACCAAGGCCTCTCTGATGAGTTGTGAGTAGTTTAACACAGACCTTCGGGTCCATAGTTATTAGCTAGATGGCTTCTTCTCTCTCTTTGAATCTCAATACAAAGTTCTCCTCGATCTTCTTGGAGATCTATTCGTTGTAACTCTTTTTGTGGTGTGTTTGTCGAGATCCAATGAATTGTGGGTTTATGATGAAGTTTATCTATGAGAAATATTTGAATCTCCTCTGAATTCTTTTATGTATGATTGATTATCTTTGCAAGTCTCTTTGAATTGTCAGTTTGGTTTGGCCTACTAGATTGGTCTTTCTTGCAATGAGGGAAGTGCTTAGCTTTGGGTTCAATCTTGCGGTGTCCTTTCCTAGTGACAGCAGGGGCAGCAAGGCACGTATTGTATTGTTGCCATCGAGGATAAAAAGATGGGGTTTATATCATATTGCTTGAGTTTATCCCTCTACATCATGTCATCTTGCTTAATGCATTGCTCTGTTCTTATGAACTTAATACTCTAGATGCAGGCAGGAGTCGGTCGATGTGTGGAGTAATAGTAGTAGATGCATAATCGTTTCGATCTACTTGTTGCGGACGTGATGCCTATATACATGATCATGCCTAGATATTCTCATAACTATGCACTTTTCTATCAATTGCTCGATAGTAATTTGTTCACCCACTGTAGTACTTATGCTATCTTGAGAGAAGCCACTAGTGAAACCTATGGCCCCCGGGTCTATTCTCTATCATATAAGTTTCCAATCTACTTTATTTTGCAATCTTTACTTTTCAATCTATATCATAAAAATACCAAAAATATTTATCTTATCATATTATCTCTATCAGATCTCACTTTCGCAAGTGGCCGTGAAGGGATTGACAACCCCTTTATCACGTTGGTTGTGAGGTTCTTGTTTGTTTGTGTAGGCGTGTGAGACTTGTGAGGAGTCTCCTATTGGATTGATACCTTGGTTCTCTAAAACTGAGGGAAATACTTACGCTACTTTGCTGCATCACCCTTTTCTCTTCAAGGGAAAAACCAACGCATGCTCAAGAGGTAGCAGGAAAACAAAAAAAATTCTACACACATGCAAGATCTATCCATGGAGATGCATAACTTCGAGAGGGAAGAGTGTGTCTACGTACCCACGTAGACCGTTAAGAGGAAGCATTTATCAATGCGGTTGATGTAGTCATACACCTTCACGGCCCATTCCGATCAAGTACCAAACATACGGCACCTCCGCGTTCAGCACACGTTCAGCTCCATGACGTCCTTGCCTTCTTGATCCAGCAAGATGGGCGAAGTAGTAGATGAGTTCCGGCAACACGATGGCGTGGTGACAGTGGTGGTGCAACTATCTCCATAGGGCTTCGTCGAGCACTACAAAAATTATGACCGAGGATGAACTAGAGGGAGAGGGGCGCCACACACGGCTTGGGGATCGTGGTGTGTGTTGCCCTCTCCCTCCTCACATATATATAGGTGGAGGGGGAGAGGAGGCTGCTACTTCTTGAGCTTGCATTGGTTTTTCCCTTGAAGAGAAAAGGGTTGTGCAGTAAAGTAGAGATAAGTATTTCCCTCAGTTTGCGAACCAAGGTATCAATCCAGTAGGAGACAACACATAAATCACCGAATACCTGCACAAACAATCAAAAAACTTGCACCCAGCGTGATAAAGGGGTTGTCAATCCCTTCACAGTTACTTGCAAAACTGAGATCTGATAGAGGTAGATAAACGATAAAGTAAATATTTTTAGTATTTTTGGTTTATAGATCAGAAAGTAAAAGATTGCAAAATAGTAGATCAGAAACTAATATGATGGAAAATAGAAGATCGGAAACTAATATGATGGAAAATAGACCCGGGGGCCATAGGTTTTACTAGAGGCTTCTCTCAGGATAGCAAATAATACGGTGGGTGAACAAATTACTGCCGAGCAATTGATAGAAAATCGCAAAGTTATGACGATATCTAAGGCAATGATCATGAATATAGGCATCATGTCTGTGTCAAGTAGACCGAAACGATTCTACATCTACTACTATTACTCCACACATCGACCGACTCCTTCCTGCATCTAGAGTATTAAGTTCATGAAGAACAGAGTAACGCATTAAGATGACATGATGTAGAGGAATTAACTCAAGCAATATGATGAAAACCCCATCCTTTTATCCTTGATGGCAACAATACAATATGTACCTTGTTGCCCCTACTGTCACTGGGAAAGGACACCGCAAGATTGAACCCAAAGCTAAGCACTTCTCCCATTGCAAGAAAACCAATCTAGTTGGCCAAACCAAACCAATAGTTCGAAAAGAATTACAAAGATATCAAATCATGCATATAAGAATTCAGAGAAGATTCAAATGATATTCATAGATAAGCTTATCATAAATCCACAATTCATCGGATCTCGGCAAACACACCGCAAAAAAGTATTACGTTGAATATATCTCCAAGAACATCGAGGAGAACATGATATAGAGAATCAAAGAGAGAGAGAAGAAGCCATCTAGCTATGGACCCGTAGGTCTATGGTAAACTACTCACGCTTCATCGTAAGGGCAATAGAGTTGATGTAGAAGCCCTCCGTGATCGTATCCCCCTCCGGAAGGACGCCGGAAAAGGTCCCTAGATGGGATCTCACTGGTTCAGAAGGTTCTGGCGGCGAAAAAGTATTTTTGTGGATGCCTCTGGTGGTTTGGGGATATATGGGAATATATAGGCAAAAGAATTAGGTCAGGAGGGTCACGGGGGGGCAAGGGTGGGGGGCGCGCCCTACCCCCGTGGGCACGCCCTCCATCCTTGTGGCCGCCTCGTGGCTCCTCTAACTTCATCTCCAAGTCTCCTGGTTGTCTTCTGGTCCAAGAAAAATCATCGCGGATGTTTTATTTCATTTGGACTCCATTTGGTATTCTTTTTCTGCGAAACTCAAAAACAAGAAAAAACAGGAACTGGCATTGGGCTCTAGGTTAATAGGTTAGTCCCAAAAATAATATAAAATAGCATATTAATGCATATAAAACATCCAAAACAGATAATATAATAGCATGGAATAATAAAAATGATAGATACGTTGGAGATGTATCAAAGGCAGCCTAGGGCGCCCCCAAAGGGCCGGCGGGCAACCCTAGGGCCTGCCTTGGCCGCACCCCTTCCATATATGGACATGAGGGGAAGGAAAGGGGGGTTGTCTGCCTCAGGGCGCCTCCACTACAAAAAAAGACACATCCGTGACATTTTGGGCCGAACGAAAAAAAATTCGGTCATACTTATGACACTTCTATGACAACAATTGTCACAAAACCCGGTATCATCATAGATGTGGTGGGATACTACTTCTATGACAAAAAATCATGACAGAAAATGGGCTTTTCGTCCTGGGATGGCCGGAGACGCAGCTGCATGACATTCTTTGGGTCGTCCATGACGGAAAAAACCGTGGTAGAAGCGAGGGCGAGGAAAATATCGGGGTGTTCCCGGTTACGGTGGGTGGTCGGGGCCGAGCGATGCAGGGAGGTTTGCGCGTTTCTCTCATACACGCACGTGCGTGGGTGCGAGGTGTTGGGCTCTAACTGAACCCGAGTGAGGCGTTCGCCTACTGAACCCGAGCGATTGCACTGCAGGCTACGCGTTACTGAACCCGGGCGATCGATCGATGGTTGTTAACTAAACCCGATCGAGCCATTCCTTTGCTACTACTGCTAACTGAAGTTGATAGATGCTGCCTCTGGATGAATAGTGAGCGTTGTGGGGGGTTGGATGAACAGTTCTCGGTGGGGGTGGATGAACAGGACCCCGTGGTGTTGCCTCTGGATGAACAGGACCTCGATCGATCGAGCCGGTTGGGGCTGGATGAACAGGAACCCGTGGAGGGCTGGATGAACAGGATGACCCCGTAGAGGGCTGGATGAATAGTAGATGGTGGACGGGTGGATGAACAGTAGCCCGTGGAGGGGTGGTTGAACAGGAGCCCGTGGAGAGGGGTGCTTGAATAGTAGCCGGTGGACTAGCTCGTGGTGGAGGCTGGATGAACAGGAGCCGTGGATGAACAGTCGCAGGTGGAGGCTGGAGGAGGTCGACGGTGGATGAATAGTAGCCCGTGGAGGCTGGAGGAGGTCGATGGT
The DNA here is from genome assembly GCF_018294505.1 of Triticum aestivum. Classification (NCBI taxonomy): domain Eukaryota; kingdom Viridiplantae; phylum Streptophyta; class Magnoliopsida; order Poales; family Poaceae; genus Triticum; species Triticum aestivum. The sequence goes on from NC_057795.1 coordinate 413,452,695, forward strand.
GGAGATGAACAGTATCCCGTGGAGTCCCGTTTTGTGGTACACCACACCCCTCCCGATGAACAGGACCTCCGTTTCGACCGTAGCGCTCCAACACAAGTCTGTTTCGTCCGTTTTGCGGTATGCCACACCCCTCCCGATCAACAGAACCCCGTTTCGACCGTAGGAGGTCCAACACAAGTTCGTTTCCTCCGTTTTGCGGTACGCCAGACCCCTCCTGATGAACAGGATCCCGTTTCGAACATGGCCAGTCGAACACAAGGCCGTTTCCTCCATTGTGCGGTACGCCAAGCCTCGTTTCCATCGGTTGTTCCGTCCAAGCCGGTTGGCTCCCACGCGTTCCGTTGCCTCCCGATGAACACGACGCATTCCGTTGCCTCCCGATGAACACGACGCATTATGCCTTCCCATGAACACGACGACGACGCAGTTTCTCCATTCCGACCCAGCCATATACACGGGCCCTGGCCGTACGTATGTGCGAGTAGGCGTTCGAGACCCCGCCTATATGTACGTATGTGGTCATATTTTCTTTTTTGCACCCTGGCCGTTGTACGTACGTGTACATGCTACGTGTGTGCCTCTACTACTACACGTGCGCACCTCTACATCGACCAGTATGTACATACACATTCGCGACCAGAATGATAACGCTACGTACGCTTCGACCAAGTGGGTCCCGACTGTCAGGCACTTCCTTGCATGCGAAGATGCAGCTGGTGGGTCCCAGCAGTTAGGGGGGCGAATCGTTTTTTTAGCCCAGACGCACTTCCTTGCATGCGAAGATGTAGCTGGTGGGTCCCAGTAGTCAGGGGGAAACGTTTTTTTGCGAAATACGATGGCCCGTCCGGTGGGTCCCAGCTGTCAGGTGGAGGAATAATTATTTGGCGCGTAATAAGGAGGCACTTTCTTGCGGCCGCCATGGACCCAGTTGTCAGCCTCTCCACGTACAATACTCTTCCGGTGGAAGTCGTTCCTTGACCACATTGACCACGCCGCGTAGAGAGCACCAGGGCAGTGGACGACGGCGAGGCCTAGGAAGGGGACGGCACGGAGCGGGGGAAGATGCGGCAGTGGAAGCCCGCGTGGAGAGGAGTACGAGGGTTCACTGGTTCGGCTGCAGTGTGAGGCTTCCGATGACTCTCATTTGTTAACCATGTTGACCACACCGTGCCGAGTGCACCAAGGCCGGTGGACGACAGAGAGGCCCAGACTAGAACGACCCGAAGATGGGGAAGACGTGGTAGTGGAATCGCATATGGAGAGGAGTGGGAAACTTGACCGGTTTGGGTGCGCGGCAGCACTGACACCCATGGGATACAGGAGCAAGAACAGAGGTTGAAGAAGAAGCACGGTTGTTGGATTAACATCCAACGGTCCAACTGCTAGAATCATTTGTTGATTAAGTTGACAAAGCCCTACGTACACGTCTGCTTAGTAGGCCCACAAGTCAGCCACCAAATCTGCCGGGTCCCAGCTGTCATCAGGAGGAATAGTTTTTTCGCATAACAAGGAGGCACTTCCTTCCGTGCGAAGATACAGTCGGTGGGTCCTAGCTGTCAGTGGAAGGAAACAACTTAATAAGGAGGAACTTTCCTTGCGTGCGACCATGGACCTCGTGGGTCCCAGCCGTCAGGCTCTCAAGCACAGTCCTCTTTCGATGACTCTCGTTTGTTGACCATGCCGCGCCGAGCGCAGCGAGGCGGTGGACGACAGTGAAGCCCCAGACTGGAACGACCTGGAGATGGGTAAGACGCAGCAGTGGAGTCGCAGACGGAGAGGAGTGGGAAACTTGACTGGTTCAGGTGCGGGGTGGGCCTACACTCGCCAGAGAATAACAGGAGGTGCAGAGTGGAGGGATGGCCTGGCCGTCGGCGGGGTAGTGTGTCGCTGCGAGGCGCACAAAACAATGTCGTTGGACGCCGGAGGCTGGAGCAGGCAGTCCCGCCAGCGCTGGGGGAAGAAGACGATAGATTGAAGAAGAATGCCGGCCATTGGATGTAAATCCAACGCCTTGCTTAGGCTTTGACCTACTGGCCCACATGTCAGCTAGTCCATTTGTTTTTAGTCCATTTGGTGGGCTGGGTGAAACAATGATGTAACATCTATGCAGCCCGTTTATATATGGTAGAATTCAAAGCCCATTTGCATTTTTCTCGAAATCCGCGACTTGCTGGGTTGGGTGAAAATATCATGTTTGGCTGGACAGAGAAATGTTATAAAAACATAAACACATGATTGCACGTCTATTACTGCATTGGTCAATAAAATCTTTGCAAGCTTATGTACGCAGTCACTAGGAGTTAACTTGCCAAGTTATATATAAACAATTATTATTATTATTTTGTAAGAACTTTCAATTTACGAAATAAAATATCATTTTAATTTGATGAGTTAATAGGACGTGGGGTATTATTATTTTTTAGGCTAGACGTGGGAAGTTGAGTTGGTTCTAGGGAAAAGTACTGAGAGAAAACTCAGTTTACATCGAAAAAGAAAGAGGAAGAAAATTCAGATATAGGATTATGAAAACAAAAAATGAAGTGGGAAGGTCTATAAATATGAACATATGAACATATATATATATATATATATTTCAAACAACGTAAGGTTCCGTTAAACATGTCGTTCATCCAACCATTTTATATATATAGGTCCAGTTTTGCATTCTTATAGAAAAAAAGAACTGAGTTGTGCATCGTCTTGAAAAAACAAACCTAACTTGGGGTGCTGATGTTATAGACAAGCTAGGTTGGGAGGCCCAGAGGCCGCTTGATCCAAAAAATGTTGAAACATGTCGTGGGCCGCCCATGTTAAACAACAAAACCTAGGCCATGGACCTGTTGGGCTCGGGACTGTCAGCCTCTCGACGAATAGTTGTCTCCCGATTCCTCTTGTTTTGCTGACCATGTTGGGAACGATAGACGGTGGCACCACGGCGAGAGCACCAAGGTGGAGGATGACATCGAGACCGTGGAATGAACGAACCAGAGCGGGGGAAGACGCACGCGGAGGGGAGTACAAGGGTTGACTTGTTCGGATGCAGGGTGGCCGGTGGAGCTCCTTGGTATCATTGTCTTCGTTCATGTTGGCGTAGCAGGGGTTGATGATGGTCTCGGCGAGGTCAACCACGGAGTCCTTCTCCTGCCCGTTGCCGATGATCTTGTATTGCTTCTGGATGTCGACAAGCTTGCTGCACCAGATGGTCGAATCGTCGCGTTCTTCCTTCTCTCCACCGTAGCGAAGGTGCAGTCAGCGCTGCCGATGAAACGGGCGAATGCTCCAAAACCTCTGATGGCCCTACAGTAGTGGTAGACGAGAACCTCGTCTCGCACGCATACCCGGGCGACCGCGATCCGCTGGTCCCTATCAGGAGACGAATGGATGGGCACAAGGTCTAGTCCTGCGACCTTGTGCTTTCTCGTCATGTAGGTACTGCTTGAACTCGGCGAGGTAGAGCTTCACCGAGTCCGGATCGTTGGTGTACATCACATTCAACTTGGTGCCACCATGGGACTGAATGGAGAACTCAAAGGTGAACTCCTTGCCGAAGTCCATATCCAGCAGGCTCACCCCTCAGATCGCCATTGGAGTCTCTTCAAGTGAACAAGTGAGTAGGCGGCAGCAGCAGTTCGTTTTTGAGCTCTTGGGGAACTGGATTCAACAGTAAACTGAGTGTGTATAGGCGACAACAGTTACTACCCCTCCTTCACCCGTTGCACGCCCGGCAGAATATGCACCCTCGGCGCATTCAAATGCCTCCATTAAGAAACCTATTCCGGCCACACACGTCGGTTCACGAGTGGGTTTGTATTGGTACTGTAATAACAAGTGTTAGTGGTCAATTTACTTTAATTTAATTAGCTTTAATTAAAATGTATTCTTAAAACAAGCAATGCATTGGCTCGTTCTATCAGTGCCACAGGATCAACATGCACAACAATTAGAATTATTATTCTAAGGACGCACATGATCAGCACATTTTCTGCAGTTCCACACAGAAAATACTACCAAGTTTGAACAGTTTGTTATGGTTGCTGTCCTCTGCATTATCATGCCGTGTTTCCCAGCATGCAAGATTCAGAACCAACAAATAAGATTCAAATAATAAGTACAACAAAGATGCCTACACATCACATTGATTCCCAGCTTCCAAGATTCAGAACCAACAAATAAGATTCAAATAATAATTACAACAAAGATGCCTACACATCTCATTGATTCCCAGCTTGCAAGATTCAGAACCAACCCATTAGAGCCTTTTGATCAAGTGAATATTGAGATTAAATCCATCTTGGCTAGCCATGTCATACAACCCAAGAACTTGGCGAATGCTCTTGACCATCACAACATCTGTAGTAGAGTATTCCTGTTTGCACAGATAAGAAAGAGCATGGATTTAGGACTCTAGCAGCCGTCGAGATGGTTGTACAAACATTAGCCTTTTCTTTTGGCCACTAATTCTATCTATGTTCCTGATACGTCAATCTTTGATGCACCCCTTGAAATTACTATAATAGTGGCACTAGTTGAAGCAAACTTTATTTCCAAAACGAGAAAAGATTGCGATAGAATAGCTTTATTTAAAAAATACAACATTGGCACAGCATGACAATGCACAATCATGTTGATAAAGGATAGTACTGACCGGTGTGAGGGGTCCTATGCTGCCACGACTCGATCTGGTGAACCTACAACTCCACTTGGATGAGGTCAACCTCCAGCTCCATGATTCAATTATTGGGCCTTTTTCTGCAGTTCACCTAATGAAGCAAAGATTGCATCATTCAGCTAGCAAGAAGTACTTGCTCTCATGAGCTGGCAGGTTCTTCTTTAGTAGTTGCACTAAAATTTAGCAACATTGAGGTTGGTTGTCCTGCTCATGTGAGGTGCAACTATAATTTGCTTATCCTTTTGTGCAGTTCCACTAAAATAAAGTGCCATTGTGGTGACAGTGATGGCTCATCTTGCAAAAGCTAATAAAATGTTGTACGAGATTACCAGCAGAATTTGATGGAGATTTTGGAAACTCCAATCACCATTTTGTGCAGTTCCACCAAAATTGAGAGATGTTGCCCACGTGACATTTTAGTTGAACTGCACAAGACACTCATTCCAAAAGAAAGTGTTTTGTGCAGTTCACCAAAAGGTCACAATAGCAACAGGTGAAATGGATATCCCTATCTGCACAAAAAGATAGAAAGTAGACAATTGCTGGTCAATAAGAATATACGAAACATACACGAAATGAAAAGAAGCATATTAATTATGTTCATGGCAATCACGCAAGGACAGTAGAAATTTTAAAACGACAACAATGCTTCATGTTACTGGAAGCATTACGATCAACTATGACATTCGTCAAATATGGGATTACTTTAATGGTGGCATTGCTTGTTTACCAGATATAGTAAATCAACAACAACTAAAGAGTTGGTTTAAGGGCATGGGACCATGGGGACACCAGGTCACTCAGCAGCGTAAAGAAGCAACTTATTTATCATACTTGGGAAAACAGTAGGAGTACCATTTGTTAACACAGTTTAATTGCATCATATCACTGGAGGCATTAGATTAACAATAACACTGGTTAGAAATGTCCTTAAGGTAACAGTGTGATCGCTTCATTTTACATGCGCCCTTACATTAACAACCGCAAAAGGTTGGTATAAGGACATGCGACAGTGGACGCATCAGCACAATGTACCTACAAAGAGGCATAAAGTGGTGATGCCGGGTTTTTTCCTGCTCTGTGAGGGCAGCAAATCTAATCCTGGAGAAGTGTTCCTATGTGAGGGCAGCAAATCTAATCCTGGAGACCTTTTACTATGTGAGGGCAGCAAATCTAATCCTGGAGACCTTTTACTATGTGAGGGCAGCAAATCTAATCCTGGAGACCTTTTACTATGTGAGGGCGGCAAATCTAATCCTGGAGACCTTATACTATGTGAGGGCAGCAAATCTAATCCTGGACATACTCAGTTGACTTGTCCACCAGCCGCCACTTTCTATCCATTTTTCAACCAATAATAGATCTGTTCCTTATCCAGATTGTACTAAGTTTTACCATTATTTCCCTTTTCGACCAAGAGACCGGGTACCCGGTCTCTACTACTTCCCCCCTGTTATTTCCTCTTTGAATCAAGTCCTAGATTCATGCTACGATTTCCCTCCTTTCTTCGTTGTTTGAACCAAGTCCTAGATTCGAATGCATGAAGTAGCTTTTCCTCTAATAATACTAAAAATTTAGGTGGATTTGGAAGAGCTGATGGAAGTAGAAAAAGATGCACATGCAGACACGTTGGGAGCTGGGGCAGTAGAGCAAGGCCGCTTTCGAAGAACTTGTACCTGAGGTTCATCGGGATGTCAGCGGCGGCAGGTCCGATCTGCACACAATACGGCAGGGAGGAACAAGGGTCGAAGGACCTCCGAGTCGGCAATGTGTCAGAGAGAACAACACGGGCAGAGAATCGGATCCCGCCGGCAGCTGTGGGTTTCCTCCCTCGGCAGCGATGATCGCGCGAATGATGCACCTTTTAGTCCTCTACACACACCGACCGAAGGGATCCGGCCGGATCTGCGACCAGCGGTGAGCAGAGAGAAAATATTGCTACCGCTGTCTTGTTTAGATCTGGAGAGGATGAGAGAATGAAGAGAACAACCCTAGTAAAGCAAGCGCTCAGGCCCCTGCGTACATATATAGTGGAGTGATTATCTTTTTCTCTCCACAACAAGCGTTTCAATTTGTGTACGTGGCATTAAAGAAAAGAAACTCCCTATTTAAGGTGACTACTGTACAACTCCTACTTACTACTAGTAGTACTAGTATTGTTCACTTGTGCTCCCAGCCCTCCATTCATTGAACAACCCCACGGGTGAATAAACATACAGTAAGTGTTTATATAGAACGAACAAGCTCGAACTATTTTCACGTAGTTAAAAGTTGAGGGCGGGCTTTTCCCGTGCAGTACGCGCATCAGTTTTTAGGTAGGCGGTTTGACAGAGAGGCGAGGAGGGTGAGCGAGTGGCGGATTCTCAAACTTACTGCTAGAAAGGTCGGGTTGTGCGATTTGACGGCACGTTACTGCTGGAAAGATTGTGATATGACTACTCACTATAGTCATGAATTACTAGCGCTACGACAGGGGTGATGCCCCCCTTCCGTTCCGCACTCTAATCTGGTGCATGACACATCGACCTAGATGCTAGCTCTCCCACATGTCGATGAAGTACGTAGCAGTAAGAAGGAGCAAAGAATGATGTGGTATATACTACTACTACTACTCAGGTCAAAGGAGTGCGAACCACGGCAGCCCAGTGAACCAGCAGTGCGAACCACGGTAGCCCAGTGAACCAGCAGTAGAAAACAATGTGGTGCTATGGCCATAAAAACAATGTGCTATGTTCCACACTGTAGCATGTACAGTACTACTCCTCTTTGTTTGGATCCCTGAGTTAGAGCTAGTTTGGGCTGAAATAGCCTCAAATTATCGAAACAGGAGGGGTTAGTTTGAGCTAGTTTGCTCTAACCCAGCTAAAAAAACTAGCCCGGTGGAGAGGTTCTAATTGGGTTAGTTATCCTCGGGGCCACTAAAAGAGAACTAAAAAAATCTCTCGTGTCCGCACCAGATCGCTCCCCCCCCCCTCTCGCACGACTCCTCTCTATTCCCCATAGGGCCGCCCGCCCAAGCACCGCTCGCCCTCTCTCTCCTCTGACCACCCTCTCCTTCCGCCCTCCGCCGCCCTACTCCGGCCGCCCTCTCCCTCCGGCCTTCGAAGGTCGCCCCGCTCCCCCTTCACTAGTCGTTTTCTCCCTCTCTCGTGTGCGGCATCAACGCATCTACCAGGGAGGTCGTGAGAGGGGTGAGTTTGTTCGTTCCTTCTCTGTCTCATAGCCATATCATTGATCTTGCTCTCTTTAGCGCTAATTTTGATTTGGAAAAGTAGATCCTGAACAAAGTTGGTATAGATTTGTGGTGCACGCATGGAATTGTTTGATGTTGTTGAGGAGGTAATCAAGCTTTCTAGATGCCCAAAGATTCAGTTCACCTTTCTAGGTGTTTCAGTTTCAGGCTTGCATTATTTCTAGAGGCCCAAAGATTCAGTTCACCTTTCTAGGTATTTCAGTTTCAGGCTTGCGTTATTTCTAGAGGCCCAAAGATTCAGTTCACCTTTCTAGGTATTTTAGTTTCAGGCTTGCATTATTTCTAGAGGCCCAAAGATTAAGTTCCTAGTCGGCGGCAAGCAGCCCTGCTACCCATGTTGGTTCGACCTCAACTCGCAAGGGCCAGCGTCAGAGGGGTTCCCGGGGCTTGGGCTCTATAGAGCCTTCCTCCAGAGCGACGATGACAAGCTCCTCCCTCGGTGCGTGAGGGGCTCCGGGCTCCCTCCCTATCATGAATGACTTCCATGATGAGTTAGCTCATGCTTTGTTTCATGGAGTGTTTTTTTGTGAAGCTTGATTGACGACTTGTATGTTTAAGTTGGATATCTCATTTGTATGGACAAAGTAAAAATTATCATGTTTGCACGCTTGATTTGTAAAGATGGTTCGTTTATGTCAATTGTGAGCGGGAGGAGGCCACACAAGAGCCGGCCACACCAAATCTGGCAGGAAATAGGGTCCAAAGTAGTCAAATGATTGAGAAAGAGCATTTATTGTCAATCTAACCCTGCCATCCATACACCTCTTTGGTTTAGAGTTAGTTCGGGGTTAGAATCTAACTCTAACCTCTAACTGTGTTAGATTTCTCCTCGTCTCGGTTCATCGCCATCATACTTTCCCCATTCCTGTGTTTTCAGTATCCTACGAATTAAAGAGGCCCTTTTTTGCGGGAAAAATCAAAGAGGCCCTTAGACTGGTTTAGGTCCGGTCATTTTTTGTAAACGTGTTATGTCCAAAATTTAATGAACATGCTCCGGTTTCTATGAAAATAACCTAGTTTCATGTAGTAATTCATTCATTTATTTATTCTTCTGCGGGGGGTTTGCATGTAATTCGTGAGGTTTTAAATGTAAAGTACCCCGGCATATGCTCCGAGTCGTGCATGCACTATGACCCAGATGCTCTATGTCCCACATGTTGGCGAATGGGAGCACGTGGAAATAGCCTAGGAGTACATATAGGAGGATAAATGCGTGAAAAAATATGTACTGTGAAGCATAGCTGCGGTTCGAAAAGGAGACCTAAAGTGATGACACCTATAGGTCGCACGCACCCAACTAGTGGTACTAGACATACGACTATTTTTTCCCTAAAAAAAAGAGGTACGAGTGCTCAGTACTCCTATTCTATCAACACGAATCCCATCTGACAACAGCGTCCGTGTTATAGCTAGCTCCCCTCCCTCCTTTCTCTCTTCTAATTGTAAACTCGTCCGACACCCGGTGGGCGGGGTGGGTTTGCTCAACTGCGGCCCCACCTCACAGTGAAAACGTTACGACTGGAATAAAAATGCCATATACTCCCTCCGTTCCTAAATATAAGCCTTTTAGATACTATTTCAAATGGAATAAAGCATACAGATGTATGTAGACATAGTTTAAAGTGTAGATTCACTCATTTTGCTCCGTATGTAGCAGTCACTTGCTGGAATCTTTAGAAAGACTTATATTTGGGAATGGAGGGAGTACTATGTCGTGGTACTAAGACTGACAGTAAGAATAGGGGGTACGTAGGAGGAGGCAAGGCCCTAGCTACGGCAAGGTTGTACGCAAGTGTTTTATGAGTTCAGGCCCCTCTCAGAGGAGGTAAAAGCCCTATGTCTCGGTGCCCGAAGGCGGTCGACTGGATTTCAGTATATGCATATGTGTTACCGGGGGGTGCGAACCCTTGTGCGAGAGGAGGGGGGTGGCTTATATAGAGTGTGCCAGGACCCCAGCTCCCCTCCGTTACAGAGGGTTCAATGTTTATAAAGGAGGGGCGTTACTGATAACGCGAGCTTTAAGTACCATTAATGCCTATAAAGACTACAGAGTGAATGTCCGATCATTGTAGTTCCATCTGACTCCTGGTCTTCATAGGTCAAGTGGTTTCTCATATGGTCGAGTGATCTTCGTAAAGTTGGGGTACCCGAGTGATATGGTTGGTCGAGTGGACTAACACTTGATGTCTTCCTTGGGTACTTCATGTTATCTCTTGAGCTTCTTTGCTTCTAGGGTAGTGACATTGGGTAGGGCACCTAGCTTAGGCCTATGACCTTACCCTAGGTCTATATCCTCATCACTAGCCCCCGAATGGATTGAGGACCGAGTGAAAAAGAAGATTGTAGTGGAGTTTGCTTCAACCTTTGTGCTTCATGAGTACCTGCGTTGAATGGAGGGTTCGCGTTGGAGCTGCAGCTTCATTTCAGTCGCCTCAATCGATTCAGTTGTTGCCTCGGTCGATTCAGAAGTTGTCGAGTGGATTAATAACATCATTTGTTGATTGTTGTCTTCTGTTGCGAGATCTCCGGTGCGATCGGTTACTGCGTATCCCGGATTTGGCGGGATTCGAAATTTCGGGGAAGCGCGCGGGACGGAGTGTGCCGCGGTAATCAGGACAGATAAGTAGGGATGCCACGATCCCCGCACCACCTTTTTTGCCACGTATCTGGCGCACGACTGTAGCGGAGATTTGCCAGGATCGCCCGGGCCCGCGCGTCAACCACTCGGAAGTGGGCCTTTAAAAGGCGGCGAGGCCGAGGCGTTGCACTGTGCGTTCCCAGTCTCCCCCTTTCTCCTCCACTTCTCCACCACGTGCAGCTCCTCCGCTCTCGGCGCCGTCACCCCGCCACAATGGTGAAGGACAAGACGGCAGCACTGGAACGCGCGAAGAAGGTGACGGGGGCGGCAAAGGGTAAGAAGACCCAGCGCGGGTCATTATCGCGGTCGGCGCTGCCGACGGGATGGATCCAGGGCGACTGTATCCGATCCACACTCCAGCAAGAAGACTTGGACGAGTTGGCCGAGCTCGGTTTGGTCGCCGACGACACCGCGAGGTTGTCGAAGGGGGAGATGGAGCCGCCGCCGCGACCGGGTGAGTGTGTCCTTCTCGCCACCCACGTCGACCGTGGTTTTTCGCTTCCTCTGCACCCCTTTTTCCGGGGTTTTCTGAACTTCTTCTGAGCCCAACTTCACCACTTTTCCCCCAACACCATCATATATCTTGCGGTGTTTGTGTCCATGTGCAAAAATTTCCTTAGCTGTCGACCGCACTGGGGTCTCTTCAAACACATCTTCACCGTCCGTTCCCAGTCGGTCAAGAAGGCCAACTCGGGTGACGAAAAAATGCACGTTATCCAAATGTGTGGCGGTTTGGGGATCCAGAAGAGGAAGAGGAGCTCCTTTCCGCCCATGACCCTTCTCGAGTCAATCAGGGGTTGGTAGTCGACCTGGTTCTACTGCCAGGACGTCCCTACCCCGGGCCAGTCGACTGGACTTCCCCCTTTCTCCTTTGATCGTGTTCAAACTCCTTCCTCGCTGAAAGTGACTCCTGCGGAGAGGATGGATACGGACATGCTGATCGAGAGGGTGGTCCAGCTGATCAACCAGGGCATAACCGGGATTGACCTACTGGAGGTGATTCTCAGTCGGTGCATCCAGCAGCTTCAGGCTCGGGACCATCCGATGTGGATGTACTCCGGTGCTAACGACACCGCTTGGGTTCATCCGGAGGAAGTCTCGGCCAAGACGGTGGTTGGATGGCTGAAGAGCATCACGGGCAACAAGGATAACCCCAGGGGGGCCACGAGGGTCACTCCCTTCAGTGACAGCAATCCACCCAACAAGCTCCAAACTTCTCCCTCCAACTGATTTCTTGTGTATCTTATATCTGTTTTTGGTACCGACTATAATTCACTCGACTTCTTGTTTTGTAGGTTTATACTGAGATGTATTCCATGTCCAACGGCAAGCAGACCTTGGAGCAGGACCAGGAAGGGGAGGACAGTGCAGACGAGAGTGGTGAGTATCAATCTTCGGACGATGACGACGACGAGGAGAGCGACGAAGTTGACAACGACGAGGAGCTCGACTCACCGCCACGCTTGGAGCGCTGATCCAAACAGCATCACGATCCAGCAGGCGAGCGGGGCAAGGCCGTGGCTTCCAATACCAAGACGCAGAAGCGGACTCGGACGTCGGCTCCTGAGCCTACTGAGAAGGTGGCTAAGAAGCCTAAGGTCGTGCCCCCGAAGGCTCGGAAGACTCTGTCGAGGATCAAGATGGATGTTCCGGTCGCCTCCGGGTGAGAATTTTATCTCTCTGCGTTCCTTTTTCTGATTGGCATTTCTGTTGGTTACCGAGTGGATCCCGCATCTTTCCAGCCCAACCTCTGCTGCGACTGACATGGACATTGACAAGGCCCTAGGAAATGAGGAAACCGACGACACGGCCACCTCCCGAGCTGGTGAGTCTGCTTGATTAAAGCTTCTTCTGTCGATTGAGTTTATCGGTCGGCTGAATTTCTGATGTTTTTTCCTTTTCGCTGCAGCACCACGAGACGTTGTCGTGCTTCCTGATGATGAAGAAGAAGAAGCACCCTTGAGGGAGAGGAGGAGGAAAGGCAAGGGCGGGAGAGCGCTTGAGGTTCAAGCCCCTTAGTCAGCTCCGGTGCTTGAGATGCTGGTCGAGCGGTCTAGAGATCCCGCTCGGACCAGCGTCACATTCGCTGACCCGCTGACGACTGGTCGCCCATCGGGGTCGACTACTCCAACTCCTGCTGCCCCAGTGCAACTCCATGCGTATGACCCAGTGGGTGCTTCGGCCGCCTTGGTGCCCTCACTCTTTGTTGTGTACCAAACTCCAGATGACACGCCGAGTGCTGTCACGGAGGCTCTTCATCAAGTGAATCTTGTTATGGAACAAGTGAAGGTGATGCACGAGGCCAGTCAAGTGGCCTATAATGCCAGCACCGCTCTGCAGACCAACGTTAAGGTCAGTTAACTCCCGACTAAACTTTTGAATCATAAAAAACTGTCGATGTTGCTTTGTTGTCCATATGTGCATCTACTATCATGGGTCTGTGTTTCGCATCTGATCACCCACTGGGGTGTGCTTGCCTTAGAGTTCAATATGTCTTCCGCTCCACTCGACTATCACTGAGTCGAGTGTTGATCCGAACCAGTGGGGGAACGCTAAGTGCACCCACTGGGTGTAGTCCCCGAGACCAAGGTCGATTGCTGGCAGTCGACTGTGGTCTGAGAATCTACTATTTTTTTCTTTTTTTTGACTCAAGCTGGGTAGACCATGCTGAGTGTTGATCCGAACCAGTGGGGGCACGCTAAGTGCACCCACTAGGTGTAGTCCCCGAGACTACTGTTGAATGTTTGATTCGATAGTAGTCTTAGAGTAACTTTCACTGTAATTGTCTTTCTGTTGATTGATATATCTCTCTTGCCCGCTGCAGAAGTCTTGTGATCTTGGGGCTCAATTTCCGAGCTGAACAAACAGCAGATCAGCCTCAACCTTGATCTTGAGCTGGCAAAGAAGAACCTCAAGACTGCTCAGGAAGAAACAACCATCATGGGAGGTAACCAATCGACACTTGTCCACCTTGTGGCTCGCGCCTTTTAGCATTTTTCCTTTCAGTCTCTTTGAACCGAGTGACTTCACACGAACAGATGTGCATAGTGAAACCCGTCAGCTTCAAGCTCGTCTGAAGAGTGTTGTTTCTTTAGAGAAAATGAAGGAAGCTCCGGAGAAGAAGGATCTGGACCTCATTGCCGCTCAGAAGGAGGTGCGAGACAAGACAGCGCTTGCAGACAAGAAGTTGGCTTCAGTCAGCAAGTTGGAAGAGGAGAACTCGAAGTTGAAGACTGCCATCTCTGACGCGAATCGGGAGGTTGAGAAACTGAAGAAAGACAAGGAGAACCTGACCAACGAAGTCGGAAGCCTCAGAGCCAAGAAGGGCGAGCTGGAGTCCTATCTGGGACAACTTGCTGCAAAACTAGTCCTGAAACTTGAAGGTATCATCGCTCGACTGACTGGTTGCCGCCTATTGGAATGTCTTGTTATACTGTCGACTCACTATTTTCCCTGATTGTGCAGAATTTTGCCAGGACTTTGAGGCTGAAACTAGGTGGGTTGAGACGGGTCTCGACCCCATCAATTGTCCTGTCAAAGATGATGTAGTGATGAGCTTGCTGTGGTTGGGATCGCGCATGGACAGAGTTGTTGCTTATCTGGCGCGTCTGAAGACGGCGATGACTCGAGTTGATGCCGAACTCTGGCCTCAGGCGGAACTTTCACAATATCTCGAGTCGTTGATGACTCGAGTGAATCAGATCCCTGGCCGAGTGCAGGAATGGAAGAAGTCATCTGCTCGCTGTGGCACTGACGTTGCCCTAACATTGGTTCAAGTGCACTGCAAAGACGCCAGAGAAGACAAGTTGGCGGCCCTCAAGGTTGCGAACACTAAGAGCACTCCTTCCAGTCCTTCATGGACACCTTCCTCGAGACTGCCACTCGCATTGCAGACAGCATTGACCTCGACAGTTTCTATGATCCAGCCAGCCCCTCTCCTGACGAGTGATCAAAAAACATTATGCCCCACATTTAGTTGCCTCGGAATGCCGAGTGGTCGTGTAATCCTTAAACTCTTTCGGACTCTTTCGGGCTTGATGCCCGAGTACTCTTTCCCGTTGCGGTTCTGAACTTTTGCAGGGTTTATTCAAACTTGGATTTCTTTGAATATCGTGACTTTTGCTTGGTTTCTCAAACTATTTCCGATTGTCCCTTGCCCTCGAGAGGACTTGATCTTCTCACCTTTTGTCGAGTGAAAGTACATTGTACTCGTGGCGGTGCTCGGTCGCGGTGTTCGATCGACCCCTTGTCGTCCTTGTGGGCCAAGATGGGACATTGTATTTGTGGCGTAGCTCAGAGGTAATGCTCAGTCGACGCCTCGTCGTCCCTACGGATAGGGATGGAACGTACGTTGTATTTGTGGCGCAGCTCAGAGGTGATGCTCAGTCGACGCCTCGTCGTTCCTACGGATAGGGATGGAACGTACGTTGTATTTGTGGCGCAGCTCAGAGGTGATGCCCAGTCGACGCCTCATCGTCCCTACGGATAGGGATGGAACGTACATTGTATTTCTGGTGGTAAAGTCCCCGAGTGGGAGGGCTGCTCTCCACTCGGAATGTTTTTGACTTAGGCGATTACGGGGTCGCAGCTAAGCCTTTGAGTGGGAGGATTGCTCTCCACTCGGAAATGTTTTTAACTTAGGCGATTACGGGGTCGCAGCCAAGCCCCCAAGTGGGAGGATTGCTCTCCACTCGGAGATGTTTTTTAACTTAGGCGATTACGGGGTTGCAGCTAAGCCCCCGAGTGGGAGGATTGCTCTCCACTCGGAAATGTTTTTTAACTTAGGCGATTACGGGGTCGCAGCTAAGCCCCCTTGTGGGACATGTTGGAATAGAACTGGCAGCATGCACACTTGTCGACTATATCCTTTGCCATCTCGTTTGCCCGAGGCGAATAGAATCCCGCTCGGTATGCTTTGGCCACGATGGTCCGAGAGGACGCATGGTGACCACAGGTCCCCGAGTGGATATCATTTAAGATCATTCGACCCTCTTCAGGGGTGATGCAGCGATGGGCTACTCCTATGACACTCTCTCTGTACAGCTGATCTTTCATCACTGTAAAGGCTTTGGATTGTCGGACTA
Organism: Triticum aestivum; assembly: GCF_018294505.1. NCBI lineage: Eukaryota > Viridiplantae > Streptophyta > Magnoliopsida > Poales > Poaceae > Triticum > Triticum aestivum. The sequence goes on from NC_057795.1 coordinate 413,468,339, forward strand.
TCTGACGGGCTTCGTCTTCATCTTCCGGGAGCTCCTTTCTGAGAATGTACGCAATGTACAGCACAGTCCAGTCGAGCGTGATCACTAGGACTTCCATGATCAGGTCGACCACGGCCGGAATCTCGATCTCAGTCGGGTTGGTTGAACTTATCGGTTGTGGGGGCTCTTCCTTGAAGGGATCCTCTTGTATGGACGAGGTATGGAGATGTTCCAAGAACACATTACTGGGAATAGGCTTCCGAGTGGAACCTATCTTGGCCAGATCATCCGCCGCTTGATTCTTGAGTCGGGGTATGTGGTGGAGCTCTAACCCCTCAAACTTCTTCTCCAACTTTCTCACTGCATTGCAGTAACCAGTCATTGCAGGACTCCTGACATCCCATCCTTTCATCACTTGATTGACCACTAAATCTGAGTCACTGTAGACCATCAGGCGACGGACACCGAGTAAGATGGCCATACGCAACCCATATAAAAGTGCCTCATATTCAGCTTCATTGTTGGAAGAGTCAAAGTGAATCTGAAGGACATAACTGAGCTTGTCTCCTCGTGGGGATACTAAAACCACTCCTGTGCCAGAGCCATTCAACGTTTTGGACCCATCGAAGAACATGGTCTAATGTTCCGACTGGATTTGGGTCGGTTGTTGTTGTTCTGTCCACTCTGCGAGGAAGTCTGCAATTGCTTGAGACTTGATGGCCTTCTTTGACTCAAACTTGATATCCAATGGAAGGAGTTCAATCGCCCACTTCGCCACTCGACCAGTTGCATCTCTATTATTCAGAATCTCTGACAATGGAGCGTCGCTAACGACTGAAACTGAATGATCAGAGAAGTAGTGTGCAACCTTTTTCATGGTTAAGTAGATCCCGTAAACAAGCTTCTGATAGTGAGGGTATATTTGCTTGGATGGGGTCGAAACTTCTGAAATGTAATAGACTGGGCGTTGAACTTTGAAGGCTTTGCCTTCCTCTTCCCACTCGACCGTGAGCACTGTGCTGACAACTTGTCCCGTGGCTGCCATGTAAAGCAAAAGAGGCTCCTTGCTGACTGGAGCAGCAAGCACCGACTGGGTGGAAAGCAGGGCTTTGAGCTCTTCAAATGCTGCTTTGGCTTCATCATTCCACTCGAACTTGCCAGATTTCTTCATCAGTCGGTAAAGAGGTAATGCCTTTTCACTGAGTCATGAGATGAATCAACTTAACGTGGCCAAGCAACCAGTCAACTTCTGAACATCATGCACTCGCACTGGGCATTTCATTCAGACGATTGTGCCAATCTTCTCTGGATTTACATCGATTCCTCGTTCGGAAACGAGAAAATCGAGTAACTTTCCGCCTGGGACTCCGAATGTGCATTTTGATGGATTGAGCTTGATATCGTAAATTCTCAGGTTGGCAAAGGTTTCAGCGAGGTCAGTCAGCAGGTCGAAACCTTTGCGTGACTTAACCACGATGTCATCCATGTACGCTTCCATGTTCCGACTGATCTGAGTGAGCAGGCACTTCTGGATCATGTGCATGAATGTGGCACCAGCATTCTTGAGGCCAAAGGGCATGATGACATAACAAAAGCACCCGAACGGGGTGATGAAGGCAGTCTTGATCTCATCGGACCCAAATAGTCGGATCTGATGGTACCTGGAATAGGCGTCCAGGAAGGACAGTCGCTCGCACCCCGTAGTCGAGTCGACTATCCGGTCGATGCGGGGCAGTGGAAAATGATCCTTCGGGCAGGCCCGATTGATGTGCTTGAAGTCAATGCACATTCATAGTGATTTGTCTTTCTTAGGAACCATAACAACATTGGCGAGCCACTTGGAGTGGCAGATCTCGCGAATGAACTCTGCGGCCAGGAGTCGAGCCACTTCTTTGCCAATGGCCTTCCTCTTCTCCGTGGCGGACCGACAGAGATGCTCTTTGACTGGTTTTGCTTTTGAGTCGACGCGCAAACGGTGCTCAGCCAGTTCCCTGGGAACACCTGGCATGTCAAATGACTTCCATGCGAAGATGTCCCAGTTCTCATGAAGGAACTGGGAGAGCGCGGCTTCCTATTTGCTATCGAGCATCGTGGAGATATGAGTCGGAGGAGCATTGGGATCGGTCGGGTTGATGTGAATCGGTTTGGTTTCCCCGGCCGACTGGAACACGCACTCCGAGGCAGGCATCTTAGCACGCAACAAATCACTCGGATCTGCCATTCTCTTGTGCTCTTGGAACTCCACCGCTGCCATCTGCTCATCTGCTATTTGTGCACCGTCTTGGAGGCAGTCCTCCGCTTTCTTCCGGTTACCAAAAACAGTAATCACGCCTTTGGGGCCAGGCATTTTCATTTTGAGGTACACGTAACACGGTCAAGCCATCAAGTTGGCATAGGCGAGTCTGCCCAGAATGGCATGATTCGTGCTTTCAAAATCCACCACTTCAAACGTCAACTTCTCTTTGCGGTAATTCTTCTCATCACCGAAAACCACATTGAGAGCTATCTGGCTGAGTGACTCGGCTTTCTTCCCAGGGATGACTCCGTGGAACCTCATGTTACTCTCGCTCAGTTTAGACATCGGAATGCCCATTCCCTTAAGAGCCCGGGCATACAAAATATTGAGGCCACTGCCGCCATCCATCAGAACTTTGGTCAATCGGGTGCCTCCGACAACTGGGTCGACCACCAGCAGTTGCCGACAAGGGGTAGCCACTTGCGGCGGGTGGTCCGACTTATCAAATGTGATAGGAGTCTTTGACCATTTCAGATACCTGGGTGTCGCCGGAGCAACCATGTTCACTTCCTGGTTAATGACTTTCAGTCGACTTTTGCGCTCGACATCAGCAAAAATCACCAGGGTGGCATTAACTTGGGGGTATCCACCCTCCTCTTCCTCTTTGTCTTCCTCATGTTCAGAATCCTTGTCCTTTTCACTGGCTGACCCTTCTTCTGGAAGCTCTAAATCAGGAGTCGACGTTGTCGAGTGGTATGCTTGGGGAGGATCAGATTCCCCTCTTCATCTTCCTTGGTGTGAATATGACACGGCAAATCCATCACATCGTTCCCATCTTGATATTTCACTTTCTTGGGATTCCAGGGCCCCTTGGGCTTCCCCTTGAACTTCCCTTGGTTTAACACTACTGCCTCGGCAGGCCCTGCTGCCTCGGCCTTTCGCTTCTGCTTCTGACTGGAATTCCCTCCTCCGGTATCTTGGGCGACTATTTTATGCTTGCCACTCTGGAGTCAGTCCTCCTCTTCACTATTAGCATATTTGGTGGAAATCTCCATCATACGAGTTAGAGTCATATCTCCTGTCCGACCGAACTTCAGATTGAGCTCTATGTAGCGAACGCCTTCCTTGAATGCACAGACTGCTTGGTGATCTGACACATTCTCCACCATGTGGTGCAGAGTGATCCATCTCTGGATATAGTCCCTCAAGGTTTCATTCGGCTTCTGCACACAATGTTGCAACTCTGGTAGACCGGCTGGTCTCTTGCAGGTGCCCTCAAATGTTCTGGTGAACACTCGGGCCAACTCATCCCAACTCAAAATACTCCCAGGGGCCAACTGATTGAGCCAAGCTCTGGCAGAACCTTCAAGCATTAGAGGGAGGTGCTTTATGGCCACCTCATCATTGTCGCCGCCAATGTGCATAGCCACTCGGTAATCTTCAAGCCAAGTGTCGGGCTTCGACTCTCCCGTGAACTTGCTGACACCAGCTGCCAACCTGAAGTTGTGGGGGATCTCCGTGGCCCAAATGGCCCTTCCGAAGCACTCGGGGCCAGATACGTGGACCCTGCTACCGTTGGGTCTGTCTCTGTTCAGCCCCTATCTGTACGCTCTATTCCGGTCGACCAAGCCTTGAATGAGGACTGACCTTGCGTTGAACCCAGGCTCCCTTGGGTCGACTGGAACCCTGCGGTCATTACCGGATGGGTGCCTATCGTCATACCACCGGGGCGCGTATGACCCGCCCCTCAGGAGGGAAGAAGGCACTCGACGAAAGTTGTCACAGGCGAACTCATGGTCACCATTTCCGTGAGCTCTTCCCAAATGCCGATCCTGATGATGCTCATGATCTCTTTGCCTCAGCGGTGATCTATGACTATGTGCCGGCTGAACTGTTTCTGTCCTTATCGACCGGCTGTGAACTTTGTTCCATGATTGGGACACCGCGGAGTTCTGATCTCCTACTGCTCGGAGCAGTGCTCTGATCTGTTTGAGGCCTCTCCCAGCCTCCGAGCGGGATGGCTGGATGGACTCCGCAATACACGCAGCCGCCGCGAGATTCTGGATCGGTGTGCGGAATACATAAGTTTCCGGTGGAAACAGTTGTCGCGTGTGCCGACTGGATCCAGGGATCAGTCAATGGGCGTGTTCGTCGAGAGAATGTTGGAGGTTGTCCAAACGAGCGCGTTCGGCCGGCGTGGCCAGGCGCACGTCCTCCAAGGCCCGAGCCTTGGCGGTTTCCCCTATGATGGGGGTATGGAGAGCCTCCTCATTGTGGTAGCGCAGCTCTTCCCTCTGCTGCGAACTGAGAGGCTGAGGCTGGTATTCCTCGTGGCCGAGTGACTCATCACCGACCCGGTTCTCGCCGCCGCGGTGGAAACTAGGCGGGGTGCGATGGGAGTCGACCATGAGAACCTCCACCGCGGGGTCACAACTCCCGCTCTCGGAGAGTGTGTCTGCGAAGTCAGTCGACGGGTCGACCGGACCGCAAGGATATACGTCGGGCTCGATCGCCGTGACCTAAGGGGTGAACGCCTGCCGAGCCAGTGCGTGTTTCACCCATCGCTCGAGCCGTGAGTGGCCTGACTGCTTGCGGCAGCGTCCAGCGAAGTGAGAAGTCGACATGGGCGCCGACTGGTACGGAGTCAACGACTGCTGGAGGAGAACACCTCGGGCACTCACGCGGAAGTGTGACGAACCTTGGATTGGCAGCGCCTCGATGTCGAGGGGGGCCTCCTAGAGACAGGCCGAATCGTCGGCGACGAACGTGAGCGCTCCAAGCTGGAACTCGTGGCCCATGACCAAACCGCCGCCGAAAACCATGTTGATGAAGACTGAAGGAACCGCAACCTCACCGGAAGTCGCTAAGATGCTTTGCCCAAAGGTGGGCGCCAACTATCGTGGTACTAAGACTAACAGTAAGAATAGGGGGTACGTAGGAGGAGGCAAAGCCCTAGCTACGGCAAGGTTGTATGAAAGTGTTTTACGAGTTCAGGCCCCTCTCGGAGGAGGTAAATGCCCTACGTCTCGGTGCCCGGAGGCGGTCGACTGGATTTCAGTATATGCGTGTGTGTTACTGGGGGGTGTGAACCCTTGTGCCAAAGGTGGGGGTGGCTTATATAGAGTGTGCCAGGACCCCAACTCCCCTCCGTTACAGAGGGTTCAATGTTCATAAAGGAGGGGCGTTACTGATAATGCCAACTTTAAGTACCATTAATGCCTATAAAGACTACATAGTGAATGTTCGACCGTTGTAGTTCCATCTGACTCATGGTCTTCATAGGTCGAGTGGTTTCTTGTATGGTCGAGTGATCTTCGTAAAGTTGGGGTACCCGAGTGATATGGTTGGTCGAGTGGACTAACACTTGACGTCTTCCTTGGGTACTTCCTGTTATCTCTTGAGCTTCTTTGCTTCTAGGGTAGTGACCTTGGGTAGGGCACCTAGGTTAGGCCTATGACCTTACCCTAGGTCTATATCCTCATCATACTATACTAATAAAACAGTAAGGCCACGAGGTGATGCAGTGCTGGTTTCAGGAGGCAAGAAGAAGAGATGCATCCATCGATGACGTCCACCTCCTCGACTCAGGGCGCCGGCCCACCGAACGGCGCCTAACTAGCAGCGGCTTTCATGGCCAGGTCGACATGCTTCTAAACAATGGCGTCCAAAGATTCCATCCGTTGGAAGAAGGCCAACGTCTTTCTGTCCTTGCTTGCCTTGTAGTGGCCTATGTAGACGATTTCCTCGTAGACGTGGATGTGCAGGTCTACGGTTTCTTGCATGGCGAGGCGCTGCATGGCGAGCGAGGCCACGAGGTGCACATTCTTCATCGCAACCTCTGGCACCTGCAGGGCCACCAGGGCTTGAAAGAGTTCGTCACCATGGAGGCTGATGAGGGTGGCAGGCAATGAGGAGCCTGGGCGTGCGGGCTGGAGCAGTACAGTAAAGTTGTCCGCGCGCTTCTTGATGGCGGTGAACTTGCAAATGGAGTTTACCATCATGTCGTCCATGCGAGAGGCGAAGCCGGCATCAACGAGGGCTATGATGCCGGCGGTCGCCAGCACCGTCTGGAAACGTTGCACGATGCGGGGCCACAGGTCGGTGCCTTGGATGATTTGGCACAGCCGACTGCCGCTCGCATCCATCACCTCCATAGGTGCTTGTGGCTTCTGGTCACTTAGTCTTGGATTGGAGTGAGTAGTGTTGGGCAGATACTTAGGAGTAGATGGATTGGAGTGGTGGGGCGCCTTTATATGAGAGTCCAAACTTTGTTGCATTCACATCGTGCTGGCTCTACTGCTTCTCCAATTAATTCCCTTTGCGTGTAATTGAGGATGCATCATTGACCGTTCAACGTCTCGGGAACCGCTACCCTCTCCCTCCTTGGCATTTCAAGCACCTATTGAGGCGACTGCCACTCGCGTCCATCGCGTGTCAGGAGACATTCCCGTCGACGACGAGGTGCCTACGGTGACTTCATAAATTTCAAGATGATAGTGCCGGCTCAGTCTATCAGAGGTGCTCATAGGGGTAGGGTGTGCGTGTGTGCGTTCATAGGGGTGAATGTATGCGCGTGTATATGAGCACTTACGTCTGTACTGTGTCAAAAAAACGTAAATGAGTGTCAAAAAGAGACTAGTCAGTATACTCAATATTGTGCACCTCGGTGAGGAAAACGAGGGAACTACGTATTTATTTACGGTGCAGATTCACTCATTTTGCTCCAAATGTACTCCGTCTCGGTGTAGTCTAGTCACTTGTTGAAATCTCTAGAAAGGCAAATACTCCTTTGTGGTTTACAGGGCTATACTAGCAAGTAGTAGTACGTACTAGTACAATAGTGGGCTCACATAGCAATTTTGTCTCATGCAAGAGCCTGGCTATATGTGTGCTCCAATGTTCGCAACTGCCACATTCGGGTTGCACTTGGCTCTTCGCCTCTTCGAGAACACGAACAATGATGTTACTACTACTGCTTCTACAATGTCGAATCCACTGCTGCATGTCCATCCACCGCGAGCGGGAGGGATAGTTTGTTGTAGTACTATAAGCAAAATCATGTCCTCGTTTGCGAGCAACCATGCGCATGGGCGAGGGAGAAGGCGTGTAGTAGTAAAATCAAGCTTCTCCTCATTGTACGAGTTGACGCGACACATCATAGGACTGGCCCCACATGCTTGCCTCTAAACTTGGCTGAAAGACCCGAAGTGTATAATATATTTGCTGCAACCTCTAACATTTACCCACCACAAATTAAAATATATATTCCTGTCTTGACCAGATGAGCGTGCAAACTACAATCACCAGGATGACAGGTAGGGCCAGAAGACTATTTTAATATATTTTTTAAAACTTCGAGATGGTCACATAGCATGGAGCCGACCCCAACGATTTTAAGCTTACAGGCACAGTACACGCTATTCTAGACTACTCTACACATGAAACTGCCACACAAGCATCCAGGCTACGCTTGGCTCTTCGCCTCTTTGGGAAGTCCAACAATGATGGAGTACTACTACACTGGAGGAGTACTATAGTACACTTCTGGCCATCTGACACCAATTGAACTGTTGCATGTCCACCGCGTGCGGGAGGGAGAGAGTGTAGAGAAAGCTTCTCCTAGTCTTGCCAGCCACCACGCTCATGGGCGAGGGAGGGACGCTCCTGCCTTTGCGTGTATGACAGGTGGGCCCAACAGGTGGGTATCCAACCTGTCATACAGCCAAAGGCAGGTGCAGTTAAGTCTGCGTGGGAGAGATAATCAAACTTCTCGTTGATGTATGAGTTGACGCGACACATCAAAGCATTGCACTCAATATATTTCAATAATTTGTGTTTACTGATGCATTAATTACAATGCATGCATGCATGCCGTGACTCTCCTTTTGATACTTGCATGTGTTGATTTAATGCACCTTGAAGTAGTATAAATATGTGACCGTAAAGCTTTGTAATGCCACGACCCTAAAGTGAGAGATGGTGGTGCACAAGGAGGGCAAGATCATGCAGACGGAACAGGACCCGGCGATGGAGCTCTGTAAGGTCTCGATGGACCTCACTGTGCTCCACTGCCCCTTGTGCCACCGCCCCTTGACGCCTCGAGTGAGGTTCAAATACACCTCGTCCGTTCGGCTGATCGAGCAAGGTGCAGGTTTCTTGATTGATGTGATGTTCGATTGATTTCTATAGTGCAAGGGAGGGCACCTGGCCTGTGTGGACTGCCGCGTCGAGCACCCCAGGAACCAGCGGCAGTGCCAGAAGTGCGAGTGCAGCGATGGCTTCGACGTGCGGAACACGGCGGTGGACACCGTCCTTTCATCGGTGAGGGTGGAGTGCTCGCATGAAGGCTGTGGGCTCTATGTCACTTACCACAAGCTCGTCGTTCACCAGAGCGTGTGTCCGCTCGCACCCTGCAAATGCCCCGTGCCCATCTGCCTCTACGAAGGCCCGCCGCCGGTGCTCTACCACCATGTCAGCACCGCGCATCCCATGCATGTGCACAGGATCCAGTACGGCAAGGTGCTCCAACTGCAAGTGCCACTGTCGGAGCCACGGCTCTTGCTGTTCGTGGAGGAGGAGGACCACGCGTTTTTCTTGGTCGGCGGCGTGCTCGACATCGGTGCGCCTATCGCCATGTTGGTCATCTGCATCAGAGCGGGGGCGTCCCCACTGCCGCACTACATGGCCAAGCTGTGGGCGAATGGCCTGCCCGGGGAGCCCAAAGGCACGACCAATGCCATCAAGGTGGAAATGGAGGTGACAAGCAGCAAGGATCCCGGCGACGTCGCCGTGCAGGAGAAGACCTTCTTCACAGTTCTGCCCAAGCTGCTAGCTAGGGCTAAGTTGGTGTCCCTCCACATTCACATTGACAAGCTCACGTCCTAATTGTTTCTACAATGCCTTCTATTTATCTTAGTAATATGCTAATATAGGTATTAGCTCGTTCTACTTTAGCTTAAGAAATGGTGGGTTTTGGTGGCGATGCAGCAATTACTTCGACATCAGATCAGTAATTTCCAACAGTCGAACGGATATTTTGGGTCCGTCGGATATAAAGTTCCTTTGGGTAAGAAGTACTACTTACCATCAAAATGGATAAATGGAGATGTATGTAGACGTATTTTAGTTCTAGATACATCCCTTTTTATCCATTTTGATGACAAGCACTTCCTCTGTTCCACAATACATGCCTTCCATTTGTCAAAATATAGATGTATCTAGACATGTTTTAGTATATAGGTACATCCATTTTTGGACAAATGGAAGTCAACTAGAGTAGTACTCCTCCGTCCAGAAATACTTATCATCAGAATGAATAAAAGGGGATGTATCTAGATATATTTTAGTTCTAGATACATCCCTTTTTGTCCATTTTGATGACAAGTATTTTCGGACAGAGGGAGTACTTTGGAACAGAGGGAGTATATGCTTGTTTGTTCACGAAGTGTTTCATACTTGTGCGAGTTGACGCGACACATCAAAGTAGTACTACTGCTAGTAGTACTCCCTCCAACCCTAATTTCTCTGCGCATAAGTCGAGGCGCAGATAGCGAGCAGGGCCTGGTTGTGTTGGACAACTCACCGGACTGTGCACCAGGCAGATGAAGCTCGTGTCGTGTTGGTGCCGTGTGCGGCCTGCACATTAACCAAAACCTCGCACCTCTAGCTTAGCCTCCGCATTTTAAACTTCTCAATCTCAAGGCCAAGGAGCAACGTGAATCCTACGATAGAGCCAATCAGATGGTTGAGAACATTACAATTCGTAGCTATAGATGCGTGTGTGACCTCCCAGATGCAGAGGCCGGGGGTCATCATCCTCCTTTTCGAGAAAAAACAGATGCGTGTGTGAGAGGACGAGTGCGTGCATGCACCTCTTCTCTTCCTATATAACGTACTAAACTCAGAGTACAAGTGTATGTGGGTGGCACGATGGTGCATGCGAGAAGTCCCGAGAGATAGGTTTAATGCGTCTGAAAAAAGACTAGCCTATAGCTCGCCACGTGGCTATTCCTGTCGAATGCTCCATTAACCGTAAGATATGTATACGATGGTGCCAGTTATTGCACATACACAGCAGTAGAAAAAGGACTACCATGGCATATGCTACACCACAGCCGAGAACACGTGCCCACGTTACGCCATCCGGGAATAGTGCCGCACTTCGAAACTAGAACCGTCAATAAATTTTGAGCTTGCATCTCGTCACATTCCAAATTACTACTACTACCACGCTGTATTGAATTGCAAACCTGTTCACACCGATCACAACCTAAACGGTTTCCCACTTAGGAGCGTATTAGTACTCGGTTATAAAAACTACTATGTCAGCACCGCCCCGTGCCCATTTGCGTCTACGAAGGCCCGCCGCCGGCGCTCTACCACCATGTCAGCACTGCGCATCCCATGCACGTGCACAGGATCCAGTACGGCAAGGTGCTCCAGTTGCAAGTGCCACTTTCGGAGCTATGGCTCTTGCTGTTCGCGGAGGAGGACGACCGTGCGTTTTTCTTGGTCGGCGACGTGCTCGACATCGGCGCGCCTATCGCCGTGTCGGTCATCTGCATCAGAGCGGGGGCATCCCCACTGCCGCACTACGTGGCCAAGTTGTGGGCGAACGGCCCACGGGGGAGCCCAAAGGCACGACCGACGCCGTCAAGGTGGAAATGGAGGTTACAAGCAGCAAGGATCCCGGCGACGTCGCCGTGCAGGAGCTGACCTTCTTCACAGTTCCGCCCAAGCTACTAGCCAGGGCTAAGTTGGTGTCCCTCCACATTCAGATTGACAAGATCACGTCCTAAATGTTTTTACAATGCCTTCTATTTATCTTAGTAATATGCTAATATAGGTATTAGCTCGGTCTACTTTAGCTTAAGAAATGGTGGGTTTTGGTGGCGATGCAGCAATTACTTCGACATCAGATGAGTAATTTCCAATAGTCGAACGGATATTTTGGGTCTGTCGGATATAAAGTTCCTTTGGGTAAGAAGTACTACTTGCCATCAAAATGGGTAAATGGAGATGTATGTAGACGTATTTTAGTTCTAGATACATCCCTATTTATCCATCTTGATGACGAGCACTTCCTCTGTTCCACAATACATGCCTTCCATTTGTCAAAATATAGATGTATCTAGACATGTTTTAGTATATAGGTACATCCATTTTTGGACAAATGGAAGTCAAGTAGAGTAGTACTCCTCCGTCCGGAAATACTTATCATCAAAATGAATAAAAGTGGATGTATCTAGATATATTTTAGTTCTAGATACATCCCTTTTTGTCCATTTTGATGACAAGTATTTTCGGATAGAGGGAGTATTTTGGAACGGAGGGAGTATATGCTTGTTTGTTCATGAAGTGTTTCATACTTGTGCGAGTTGACGCGACACATCAAAGTAGTACTACTGCTAGTAGTACTCCCTCCAACCCTAATTTCTCTGCGCATAAGTCGAGGCGCAGATAGCGAGTAGGGCCTGGTTGTGTTGGACAACTCACCGGACTGCGCACCAGGCAGACGAAGCTTGTGTCGTGTTGGTGCCGTGTGCGGCCCGCACATTAACCAAAACCTCGCACCTCCAGATTAGCCTCCGCATTTTAAACTTCTCGATCTCAAGGCCAAGGAGCAACATGAATCCTATGATAGAGCCAATCAGATGGTTGAGAACATTACAATTTGTAGCTACAGATGCGTGTGTGACCTTCCAGATGCAGAGGCCGGGGGTCATCATCCTCCTTTTCGAGAAAAAACAGATGCATGTGTGAGAGGACGAGTGCGTGCATGCACCTCTTCTCTTCCTGTATAACGTACTAAACTCAGAGTACAAGTGTATGTGGGTGGCACGATGGTGCATGCAAGAAGTCCCGAGAGATAGGTTTAATGCGTCTGAAAAAAAGACTAGCCTATAGCTCGCCACGCGACTATTCCTGTCGAACGCCCCATTAATCATAAGATATGTATACGACGGTGCCAGTTATTGCACGTACACAGCAGTAGAAAAAGGACTACCATGGCATATGCTACACCACGGCCGAGAACACGTGCCCACGTTACGCCATCCGGGAATAGTGCCGCACTTCGAAACTAGAACCGTCAATAAATTTTGAGCTTGTATCTCGTCATATTCCAAATTACTACTACTACCACGCTATATTGAATTGCAAACCTGTTCACACCGATCACAACCTAAACGGTTTCCCACTTAGGAGCGTATTAGTACTCGGTTATAAAAACTACTATGTCAGCACCGCCCCGTGCCCATCTGCGTCTACCAAGGCCCGCCGCCGGCGCTCTACCACCATGTCAGCACCGCGCATCCCATGCACGTGCATAGGATCCAGTACGGCAAGGTGCTCCAGCTGCAAGTGCCACTTTCGGAGCCATGGCTCTTGCTGTTCGCGGAGGAGGACGGCCGCGTGTTTTTTTTGGTCGGCGGCGTGCTCGACATCGGTGCGCCTATCGCTGTGTCGGTCGTCTGCATCAGAGCGGGGGCGTCCCCACTGCCGCACTACGTGGCCAAGCTGTGGGCGAACAGGCCGCGGGGGAGCCCAAAGGCACGACCGACGCCGTCAAGGTGGAAATGGAGGTGACAAGCAGCAAGGATCCCGGTGACGTCGCCGTGCAGGAGCTGACCTTCTTCACAGTTCCGCCCAAGCTGCTAGCCGGGGCTAAGTTGGTGTCCCTCCACATTCAGATTGACAAGCTCACGTCCTAAATGTTTCTACAATGCCTTCTATTTATCTTAGTAATATGCTAATATAGGTATTATCTCGGTCTACTTTAGCTTAAGAAATGGTGGGTTTTGGTGGCGATGCAGCAATTACTTCGACATCAGATCAGTAATTTCCAACAGTCGAACGGATATTTTGGGTCTGTCGGATATAAAGTTCCTTTGGGTAAGAAGTACTACTTGCCATCAAAATGGATAAATGGAGTATGTAGACGTATTTTAGTTCTAGATACATCCCTTCTTATCCATTTTGATGACGAGCACTTCCTCTATTCCACAATACATGCCTTCCATTTGTCAAAATATAGATGTATCTAGACATGTTTTAGTATATAGGTACATCCATTTTTGGACAAATGGAAGTCAAGTAGAGTAGTACTCCTCCGTCCGGAAATACTTATCATCAAAATGAATAAAAGGGGATGTATCTAGATATATTTTAGTTCTAGATACATCCCTTTTTGTCCATTTTGATGACAAGTATTTTCGGACAGAGGGAGTATTTTGGAACAGAGGGAGTATATGCTTGTTTGTTCACAAAGTGTTTCATACTTGTGCGAGTTGACGCGACACATCAAAGTAGTACTACTGCTAGTAGTACTCCCTCCAACCCTAATTTCTCTGCGCATAAGTCGAGGCGCAGATAGCGAGCAGGGCCTGGTTGTGTTGGACAACTCACCGGATTGCGCACCAGGCAGACGAAGCTCGTGTCGTGTTGGTGCCGTGTGCGGCCCGCACATTAACCAAAACCTCGCACCTCCAGCTTAGCCTCCGCATTTTAAACTTCTCAATCTCAAGGCCAAGGAGCAACGTGAATCCTATGATAGAGCCAATCAGATGGTTGAGAACATTACAATCCGTAGCTACAGATGCGTGTGTGACCTCCCAGATGTAGAGGCCGGGGGTCATCATCCTCCTTTTCGAGAAAAAAGAGATGTGTGTGTGAGAGGACGAGTGCGTGCATGCACCTCTTCTCTTCCTGTATAACGTACTAAACTCAGAGTACAAGTGTATGTGGGTGGCATGATGGTGCATGCGAGAAGTCCCGAGAGATAGGTTTAATGCGTCTGAAAAAAACAATAGCCTATAGCTCGCCACGGGGCTATTCCTGTCGAATGCCCCATTAACCGTAAGATATGTATACGACGGTGCCAGTTATTTCACGTACACGGCAGTAGAAAAAGGACTACCATGGCATATGCTACACCACGGCCGAGAACACGTGCCCACGTTACGCCATCCGGGAATGGTGTCGCACTTCGAAACTAGAACCGTCAATAAATTTTGAGCTTGCATCTCGTCACATTCCAAATTACTACTACTACCACGCTATATTGAATTGCAAACATGTTCACACCGATCACAACCTAAACGGTTTCCCACTTAGGAGCATATTAGTACTTGGTTATAAAAACTACTATGCCAAGATGACTGCACATTCCTCCTCAACTCCTCATCCACAAAAACAAACAAGTCATTCAGCATCCTTCCCTTGCGCCTGCCATGGCCAGCGTGAGTTCTGGGTCGAGAGATTACCACCAGGGAGAGGCGAGCATGGAAGCGGAAGCACGAGAGATGTCCCGCCTCGCAGTGAAAGCAGCCAAGATGTCCCGCCGCATGGAAGTAGCAGCACAGAGGTCTTGCCACGCCGCGGAAGCAGCACAGAGGTACCGCCGCGCCGTCGATGTAGCAGACTGGTCTGGCCACGCCGCGGGAGCAGCAGAGATATCCCGTCGCGCCGCGGCGGCCTGGGAAAATGTCTCGCGGGCAGGCGACGACTCTTATAGGCACATGCATGCGATCGTCCATAGCCAGATGGATCAGATCTCCGGTTGGGCAAGGTTGCAGGACGACATGAAAGCCTCGTTTGAACAGGCTACCGGCGTCATCCGGCAACTAAGGGAGGGCAATGAGAGGCTCCGAGCCGAGCGCGATTTCCTGAGGGTGAAGATCGTCCGAAGTGCACACCAGCAGGAGGAGACCAGTGCCTTGTTGAAGAGGACCGGCGTCATCGTCAAGAAACTTATGGACGAGATTGACATGCTCCGCATCGAGCACCAAAGGTTGGTGGAGGAATCCGTGGATGCTCTCAAGCAGCATCTTGGGGACACGAAAGAGCTCATCGCCGCTCACTGCAGAGACTAGTTCCTGCGGCCTGCAGCAACGCATCAAGAAAGTAGAGATCGGCGAGCCAGATCCTTGTCTTCCTTCTTCTTTTGCCCTTGTGTATTTCGGGCGTAGCCGCATGTGGCTTTTTTAATTATCTTGCTAATTATGTAAGACAATTATTATCCACTGTCGTCGTCCTTATATATTCATCAGTCTTGCTATAAGTCGCAGTAGATGCTATATAGGTCCATCGGATCTTACATCAAGATCCGTGCTTTCAGATTTTCTTTTTTCTCTCTTAAATCTCAATCGAGTGAGACATAGCCACGCCATTAAACAAAGGCTCGGGTGCCATTAATGGAGACCTTGGGATAGAGGTGGACGACAGATGGAGGTCAAAGGGCTCTCCTCTCGATAAGCACGCGTAGGGGTCTGATCGCACGCCTCTCGTACTCAAATAGCTATCCTGCATGGCGCCTCCTAGCTAATAAAAAAGGGGATGTGTGGCGGCACATAAATGGTAGTAAATAAAACGCCCACGGTTTCAATAATACTTGTGTTTCAGATTGTAACGTGATAGCACTTGTTCCAAAATGACTTTGTTGATTGTTAATGTGTGTGCCTTCGCAAATCGGACTGCAAAATTACCACAGCATGTTGGTGCCATGTCATGGCACAAAGCCAAGTTTCATTATTTTCATGCGTGTTTTGGATTTACAGGGATTAAAAAACTAAGTTTCTCAATGTTTCCAGACCAGCCACGACGTCCAGAATTTTGAATTTCATTCCCATTTCTTGCATGGAACCTAGAAATTTACCCGAGGACACACATGTGACTTTTCAACCAACTTTGGTGCACTGGATCATGTGCTTGTATTTTCAAATTTGAATTATGCACACAAAGGAGACACGTTCCCTCTCAGAACCACGAGCGTTCTTGAGATAAGCTCTGGTTTGCAAGAAGCTTATACCAAAATTTGTTCCTATTCGGCCAGTTTTTTTACCACAGCATGGTACTACCATGACATGACACCATGCCAAGTTTCATGATTTTAAAACCAAGTTTCTCAATGTTCTCGACTGAGCCACGATGCCCAGATGTTTGAATTTTATTCCCATTTCTTGCATGGGACCTAGAAATTCACCCGAGGACACAGATGTGATTTTTCAACCAACTTTGGTGTATGTGAGCATGTGCTTGTAGTTCAAAATTGAATTATGCACATTAAATGACTAGAAACCCAATTAATGTATAAAAAGGCCAAACGAACCCAGAATAATTCCAGAATTTAATAGGGCACTCATGTAGTTCTATGTTGCCTTTGTAAATAAACTCAAGGGGGACAACTTATATCTTTTCGCACTCAAAGGTAGCACGTCCCCTCTCAGAACCACGAGCCTTCTTGAGAGAAGCTTCGGTTTGCAAGAAGCTTATACCAAAATCTGTTCCTATTCGGCCAATTTTTTAACCACAACATGGTAGTACCATGACATGACACCGTGCCAAGTTTCATGATTTTCAGATGTGTTTTGGATTTACAAGAATTTAAAAACCAAGTTTCTCAATGTTCTTGGCCGAGCCACGATGCCCAGATATTTGAATTTTATTCTCATTTCTTGCATGGGACTTAGAAATTCACCCAAGGACATAGATGTGATTTTTCAACCAACTTTGGTGCACAAGAGCATGAGCTTGTAGTTCAAATTTGACTTATGCACATTAAATGACCAGAAACTCAATTAATGTATAAAAACGACAAACGAACTCGGAATAATTCCAAAATTTAACAGGCACTCATGTAGTTCTATGTTGCCTTTGTAAAGAAACTCAAGGGGGGCAGCATATATCATTTCACACTCAAAGGTGGCATGTTCCCTCTTAGAACCACGAGCTTTCTTGAGAGAAGCTTCGGTTTGCAAGAAGCTTATGGGGCTGTTTGGATGGCAGCCCCAAGCTGCCCTTCCAATTTTTTGGTCGTTGACCACAAGTTGGGCCAGTGTTTGGATCGCAGCCAAGTTTTTGGCTCACAACCAACTTTTTGGCCAGCCGTTGTGATTCCGCACTAGCGTGTGGGCGAGTTCCTGGCGGCTATTTCCTTCACCAAAATTTTGGCATGCCGTCATTTTGGTCAGGCTGGTGTGGGCATAATCCAAATGCCCCCTATACCAAAACTTGTTCCAAATCGGCCCAATTTTTTACCACAACATGTTAGTGCCATGACATGACACCATGCCAACTTTCATGATTTCCAGGCGAGATTTGGATTTACATGAATTTAAAATCTAAGTTTCTCGATGTTCTCGGCCGAGTCACGATGCCCAGATGTTTGAATTTCATTCTCATTTCTTCTATGGGACCTAGAAACTCAATCAAGGGCACACATGTGATTTTTTAACCAACTTTGGTGCACCGGAGCATGTGCGTGCAGTTCAAATTTGGATTATGCACATTAAAAGTCCAGAAACTCTATTAATGTATAAAAAGGCCAAACGAACCCGAAATAATTCCAAAATTTAACAGGGCACTCATATAGTTCTATGTTGCCCCTGTAAAGAAAATTAGGGGGGAGGTAGCATATATCGTTTCGCACACAAAGGTGACACGTTCCCTCTCGGAACCTCGAGGCTTGTTGAGAGAATATCCGGTTTTGCAAGAACCTT
Organism: Triticum aestivum; assembly: GCF_018294505.1. Classification (NCBI taxonomy): domain Eukaryota; kingdom Viridiplantae; phylum Streptophyta; class Magnoliopsida; order Poales; family Poaceae; genus Triticum; species Triticum aestivum. The sequence continues at coordinate 413,486,051 of NC_057795.1, forward strand.
ATACCAAAACTTGTCCCAATTCAGCCAAAAATTATACATATGAAATCAGGGTTTAGATTATCCCGAACATCTCGATACCTAGACCAATGTACTATGATTTGAATTCAACATAAAATGGATACAAATATTTGAATTGGAGATCGTATGGTACATGTAGTGCATAGTGAAATATGATTACTGCTATATGCATGTTTTTTGTTATCATGATAATATTTAAATTATTGTATAACTTGACAATAATCATATTCAAATAAGGAAAATTGATTCAAAATTAGTCCATATGGTAGACGACAATATATATGTTCACATGGTGGAGTAAAATGTTCATATATGATGGAAGATCAAAATGTACGACTACATCAATTATAAACCGCAAGGTCACCTAACGATATATTCGAATTCAACATAATGTGGACTCAAAAATTGAAATTCGATATCCTGGCATTCGTAATCATATAAAAAGGGACATTACTCTTTATTTTGGGGGGAATTGATTTGTTTTCTGTTGTTGTTGAGGGAAGTGTGAATCGATTTGGTACTGTACATGGTAATCTTGTTCTCCCAATTTTTTTTACATTTTTCTTTTAATTTTTTCAATGGCATCTATAGCAATATAGTAAAAGGGGACATGACTCTATTGTGTCTTGTATGAATTGTTTTTTCACACGTTAAGTTTGTTCTACCAAACAAGGAATCCGCACCTTGTTATCCCGAAATTTTCAAGCTCGAGTAGTATCTTTTGTCTCACCTGCTTTGAAACTCCCGCCTCTTCAACCCGTGTCGCGCCTTGTTATCCCGAAATTTCGACGCGCGCAAAAACTCCCTCCTCATCTGAGATCGGTCCCGCAGCCCAGACACGCGAAATCCCCCTTCTACCCCTCAGCCGGAAATGAAGCTCCACGTCCCGGTGTCAAAACCCGTGGGGGTACACTGGTAACTTACCCTACATTTCGGACAAGCGCGTCCCTAAGCTTGGCTCCCCCTCCCTTCCCCTTCGTCCCTCCCGTTTGTACACCGAGGCTGCCAAAACCCGTGAAACCCCACGCTCCTTCGTCGGCATCCCGACCGTCGCCCAGCCGGAGATTCTTCCCCGACTACGTCGTCCACCACAACAGCTCGTCGTCCCTCAGCCACCGCATCGGATGAGGATCCGTCGTTGATCTCGTCATCCCGCCGGATCAGCCGCCCCGTCCTCCACCTCCAAGGAGCTGCACCGATGTTCGCCTCGTCTATCGTGCCATCTCAATCCCCACAACACCATCTTGACCTGCCGCACCGAAACCGCAACACCCTCACCAATTCCTCCAATGAAGCCGAGGCCAACTCGGTGCCACCAAGGAGGTTCTGCACTCAGTGCTGCATTTTATCTTTTATTCGATCTCACGGCGCTGCCGGTGCTCGATATCGAGCAGCCATGGCGGGTCTCCATCGACGGCGCCGTCGCCGGCCACATCATCCACAACGTCTCTCCCCCATGTCGTTGCTTCCTCGGCGGCGACTTCCACACTGGCACTAGCTGCATCTGCTCCGGCTCTCGCTCGCGATGCGGCTCTGTTCTTGTTGTCGGTCGCGCTGCTGCACTGCTCTTGCTTTCGTTCATGCTGCTGCTCTGCTCTTGCTCTCGCTCGCGCTGCTGCTGCTGCTGCACGACCTCTGGCAGATATAGGAGTTGCTGCTTTAGCACTCGCTTGCGGTGCTACTGCACGACTTGCCCTCTGCTAGTGTGTTCCCTGCTTGAGCGTCTGCTGATTTAGATCACTGCTTCTCTGCTACTAGTGCTCGAACGCCCTAAACATCTATTGCAATGCTCTGCTACTAGTTCAATCAGTTTCGACAGTAAAATTCAGTTTCAACTATAAAGTTCAGTTTCTTTAGTTAGGTTCAGAGTGAACAGTACTTACAGCATCTATCGGAGCGACCGTGGTGCGGCTGATGCGTTTTACATCTAGCACTTTTTGGTGATGTATTTTACATCATCTATTGTAGATGATATTAGAGTCACACTTCAGATTAACATTGTCTATCTTGTCCTGCTTCAGCCTCACCGACGTACACCTCACCGAAGTTGCTCCATTGACGGAACCATCCATCACAGCGGAGCAGTACCCTCGGTGCCGTTTCCAGAGGCCTCGAATCTTCTTCCCTGCCTCCGACAGTCACACCAGCATCACCATCCTCCATGTCCAACCCAATGATGCTGAGGTCCACAAGGCTATGCCAAAGAGGTTGTACACTCACCGCATCACTTTGTTACTCTGCACTCATGTTGATCCCTCAGGGATCCTTTGATATGGAACTACTATTTGTGCATTTGGTTCGAAGGAGTGGAGCAAAGCAAAACTGGAGGGTTTTTTCCTTTGGTGTCTCTTTTGAAGAAAAAACGTAGGAATTTTAATATTCACTTGGACATGCTTTTCAAATTAATATGCATGAAAAACAGAACTAACTGCATTACTGGCATAATAAGATGCTTATTTTTTCATTTTCACGTGGTTTGACTTTAATTTGACCATGTTTCTCCATTCATGGGTTCTTCCAAATCATTTGAACCAAATACCCAGGTTGACTGAAATCCTATGTTTCCAAATGCTCTATTTTGCACGTGCATTCCTATCCTATTCATGTGTTTTTCCTATCCCTGTGTTTATGGAATCCTCCAATTCTAAGGAGCCCTTACAGATTTACTTCATTTTTAGATAGGCGTCAAAGAAAACTCTGTGTGTTATGTCCTGCTCCTGCCGTGCCGTCATCCACCCCACCTGAGGTGCACCATCGATAGAAGCGTTCACTGCAGCAGAGATCCTCCCTGCAGACTTTCTTTTGCCGCCTCAGATCATCTTCCCCGTTGCTGGCAGCCATGCCAACTGCATTACCATCATCGACTGAGCAGATGAACCTGAGGACTACACAGTTCCGGAAGAGAGGTCGCAGTCTTTCGTGTTTGCTTACGTTATACATCGGTTATTATTACTTGCTACTTTATCGTTCAAACTTGAGTTTTAAAATGCCTGTGGGTCTCATATCGAGGCAGCAACGAATAATATCTGTCTACTATCTGGTTCATCTGGGGTCTTCTATGTGGTTCATATTGGGTGGGCAACAACAATAGATGATCCATTGTCTATCTTTTTAAACTGAAACTATAATCTACCTGCTATCATTAGTTTTGGATCCATCCACTCATTTGCTACCATCAGTCTTGATTTTTGCATGCACCCCTTAGGCCTGACAAAATCTAACTTTTTTTATTATTATGCATGTCAGATATTGTACACAATTGTACTGAACATGTAGAGAAAAAGAGAAGACCGTTGTGTGGGAATATAATGTCATGCAGACGCCGCTCCATGGTGGGCGAAGTGCCCCCCCCCTCCTGCATTTCCAGATTGTATTCCAGAGGAAGATAACTGTTCAGATGGGGATTCAGAAGGAGCCGACCACGCCTGTTTACCACCTGAGGTGTTTGCTCTAACCTGGCATGCTGATGTTGGTCACATCATGCATATGGCGCCTCGCATTGCTCACATTATACATCTTATATGTCATCAGCTTAGTTTAGATTTGCTTTGTGTGAATGCCACTTGTTTGGTTTCTATATCATACTCCCACCATTCCTAAATATTTTTCTTTTTAGAGATTTCAACAAGTGACTATATACGGAACAAAATGAGTGAATCTACACTCTAAAATATGTCTATATACATCCGTATGTGGTAGTCCATTTGAAATCTCTAAAAAGACAAATATTTAGGAACGGAGGGAGTATATGGGAATTATGCAATGCCATCTTCTTTAGCCATGCATCATATACGTGAATCATGCAATGCCATCCTCTTTAGCCAGTCATCGTATATGTGAATTGTATCGTGCCATATTTTTTCCATAATGTATTCCATTTGTCAACAATGTTTATACATTCATCTACTCTTCCTGTGCATCAGCCATTTGAGTCGGTCATGGGAAAAATCTGGAGTGAAAACAAGGTCTTCTGAGCAGTCAGTGCTACCTGTCAATGCAGATTTCTTGCTGGTTACAGATAGCTCCTCAGAAGAGCGGAGACAGATGACCAGTCGTATCCCCCATCCCCCGAGGTGCATGCTCTAACTTGGCAAGGTTATATTGCTCATATCATGCATATGGTGTCTTGCATTGGCATGCCATCTGCTTAGGTTAGACATGCTTTGTGTGAATGCCTCATGTTTTCTTTTGATACCAGATATGTGAATTATGCAATGCCATGTTTTTCAGTGAGTTATCATATACGTGAATTATGCACCGCCATGTAGCCAGGCATCATATATGTGAATTATCTCATGCCATCTTTTTTCATTACGTATTCCATTTGTCGACAACCTGTGTATATTGAACTACTCTTGATGTGTATCAGCCATTTGAGCCGGTTATAGAAAAATCTGGAGTGAAAAAAAGGTCTTCAGAGTAGGCAATGGTACATGTTGAAGCATGTGTCTCGATGGTTACAGGGAGCTCCTCAGAGGAGGATTCAGAGACATATGACCAATCCTATATCCCACTTGAGGTGTATGCTCTAAGTTGCAATGTTTATATTTCTCATATGATGCATATGGTGTCTTGCATTGCTTAGTTTAGACATCATATGCATAATATTGAATTCCATCTGCTTAGTTTAGAGATCATGCATGCGAGTGCCAGCTGCTTAGTATATGAATCAATTATGTCAATTATATCATGCCATCCTGTATACTTAGACAACATGTATGTGAATTATTCCATCCGAACCTATTTTAGAAAGACATCATATAGTTTTGTCATGTCATCCTGTTTAGATACTCATCATATGTTGAATTATGCCATTATATCCTGTTAAGTTATCCATTATATATCTGAAACTGTGTCATGCTATCATGTTTAGTTAGGCATCATATGTGTGAAATTGTGTCATGTTGTCCTGTTTGGTTAGACAACATATATGTGAATTACCACATCTGTCTATCATACAATGTCTTTACGTCAAATTTCTTTTCTTGTTTATCAGCCATTTGAATTGGAGGGGGTGATGGCAGTATCTAAGGGAGCAAAAACCCATTCTTCACAAAATACAGTGCTACCCGTTGATGCAGATAGAACCATGGGTGTACTGGCCCATAAACTAGGTAGAGAACCAGCTACAACCCATCTAACCGCAACCCCAGCGGATAGTAACCCACTTCTAGTTGACAAAGCACCATGTCCACCATAGAGTACCCCCACACGAGCAGTTTGTAAAGCTACTGCGGTGCCGAAAGCACGAAGACCATCACAGTGAACCCAAACTCCACGTTTAAAGCAGAAGAGCAACTATTCTCAGGTCAGATTCCGTAGCTATGGTCCATACTCCTTTGTTGTTGCATCACTGCATTTACTCATACCAACTACTTCCGAATTTGAAGGATCCAATTGAAACTCCAATGGTGCAACAAGTATGTTTTAAACCTATTTCTTTAACTGGATTGTTGTTCTAACTTCTTACTCTATGTTGATTTCAGTTTAAGTTGTATAAACAGTTATGTTCTCATGTGATGCACATTACAAGTGTTGCCAATGTTGTGTAGTTTCTCACACTTATATTCTGTCTATGTTGTTGTGTCTTAAAAATATATGAGTTGAACTGTGTCTCTGTCTTGATTAGGCAACATAAACTAAAATGATATGGACAATACAGTGATCATAGTACATAGATATATGTTTGTTTCATGTTGTTATCCTGTCCACCTTACTACTGAACCGGTTTACCAAAATGAGATTCGTATACTACAAGCTAAACCTGTGATGTGTCTCCTTGTTTCTCTTGTAGTATGCAAACAGAATATTGGACAAGAGCACCCCCACTATGCAATGGTACAGAAAGTAATGCAGATAAGGTTCAAGATAGTGAGACAACCCTGTTGGTCTCCAAGAAAGGTGATAAAAACGATCTTGTAGACAGTGAGAAAACCCCACAGTCCTGCGTTGATGTAGTGTTCGAATTACTGGCCAGTACTGCTGGCACAAGCTCTTCGAACTCGCTGCCTGAATCACTTCGGCTTCTTCAATATTAGCTACAAGCTGAAAGGCATCAGTCAACTGTGTTGCATCAAGAAGCCAAAGGACTGAGGAAGTCCCTGCAGAAATCAGATGCGTACTTTCTTGTGCAATAGCAAGTGCTGGAGGATTTAAGCGCCAAACAAGAGAAAGTTAATAAGCTTGCTAAGCATCTTGCCAGCATTATGGGTACCCAGGATATTGTTCCTTGAGCTCTTCTGAAGTGGTTTCAGTTCTGGACTTGTTTTGCTGCGGCGTTTATATGCTTCTTTGTTCCCTATATTTGCACTGGTGGTGAACTTTGATGCCCAGTGGATGTAATATGTGCAATAGTCGTGATAGCCTAGCGTAAGTTGCTTGCTTATTTATTTCCTTGTTTTCTTGTTTATTTGTTTGCTTGTAGTCAGTGCAGTTCTTTTTCCGCGGTTTGCTAGTGGCCGTAGTAACCTATTTTTTAAAACTAGGCCACAATAACCATGGGCTATATATTTACTGTAGTGACACTGGGCCTCCTACCGGCCGTAGAAATAATGGGCCTTCTACGGGCCATAGAAACAATGGGCCTTCTATGGGCCGTAGACAGAATGGGCCTTTCACGGGTCGTAGACACATTGGGCCTTCTACGGGCCGTATCATCAATGGGCCTTATATGGGTCGTATGATCGATTGGCCAAACATGGGCCAATAACAGACCACATTATGTTTGTAAACGGGCTAGAGTTGGAATCGTCCGTTCATGGGCCGACCACAACGGGCCGTTGTTAATAGGCCGTATTTGATGACGCTATGAAAACGGCCCAACGTATTAACGGGCCACAAACGGACCGACTGTAACAACGGGCTGAATTTGGCCCACAAGCAGAAAATGACAGTAATGGGCCGTAAGTAACCGAATGCTAGAAATGAGCCCTGAGAAGGCCGAAAGATAACATGGGTTGGAATCGACCCAACATATTAACGAGCCACAAATGGGCCGACTGTAACAATGGGATGAATTTGGCCCACAAGCAAAAAATGACAGTAACGGGCCATAAGTAACCGAATGCTAGAAATGAGCCCAAGAATAAATGGGCCTTGAGAAGGCCAAAAGATAACATGGGTTGGAATCAGCCCAATCGAATAATGGGCCGTTAATGGGTATAAAGTGATACACTATTCATACGGGCCAGTTTCACTACGGACGTTAATGGGCAAAGAGTTACAAAGGGCCTCATATGGGCCGAAAGACGTCATGGGAAATACATGGGCCGGAAGTTAAAACGGGCTGGAATCATATTGGACGGCCCAGATGACGCTACTGGGCCTAATTCGGATAGGCCGTAATGGGCCCTGTGTTAGCGGTCTGTAAATGGGCTATATGCGAACAGGCCGTTAACAGGCTTTCCGTGGGCCGGCCCGCCACCTTTTGACCAAGTCAAACGGGTCGGCCTTTTCACAAGAATGGGCCTCTATTGGGCCGTGCCACGTGTCGACGTATCATAGGTGCCTTTGGTCCAATGAGTGGATGACATTTCTCCCAACGGTGAGACGACACGTGTTTACTCCAGCCAATGATGATTTTACACGTGGAAAATCCCCATTGGTCGGGGTTTTAACGGGTTATCGGATCCAAAACCGGACCCGATAGCTTAACGGTGTTCCGTTACGGTGGATACCACATGTCGGTCACCCTTGACAAAAGCACTTCTATGACGCGCGAATTATCATCATGGAAACTTCCATGATGATAATTTTGGTAATGTCATGGAACACTTCTACGACAGCACAGGTATGACTATCTTGATTCTGTCATAAAATCATCATGGATGTACATGCATGACAGAAAACGTGACCTACTATGACAAACACATATCATCATGGAAGTGTTTTTTAGTGCTCCCCCTTCCTTCCCTCCTTCCTTGGTGCGTGGGCAGGGGTGGAAGGGCGCGCCAGCCCCCTTGTGGGCTGGTGTGCTTCCCCCCTTTGGCCCATACAGCCTCCCAGAACCCCTTCCAACACTCCAATAAATACCCGGTACATTCTGAAACCTTTCAGGTGACCAAATAGTATCGTCCTATATATATTAATATTTACCTCTGAAACATTCAGGAGCTCCTCGTCCTGTCCATGATATCATCCGGTACTCCGAACAACATTCGATCACCAATTCACATAACTCATATAAAACTATATCGTCAACGAATGTTAAGCGTGCGAATCCTACGGGTTCGAGAATGATGTAGACATGACCGAGACGACTCTCCGGTCAATAACCAATAGCAGGACCTGGATGCCCATATTGGTTCCTACATATTCTACGAAGATCTTTATCGACTGAACCTTTATGACAACATACATAATACCTTTGTCTGTCGGTATGTTACTTGCCCGAGATTCGATCATCGGCATCTCCATACCTAGTTCAATCTCGTTACTGGCAAGTCTATTTACTCGTTCTGTAATACATCATCTCGTAACTAACTCCTTAGTCATTTTGCTTGCAAAGCTTCTTGTGATGTCGTATTGCCGAGTGAGCCCAGAGACACCTCTCTATCATACGGAGTGATAATCCCAATCTCGATTCATGCCAACTCAACAGACACCTTCGGAGATACCTGCAAAGCATCTTTATGATCACCCAATTATGTTGTGACGTTTGATAGCACACAAGGTATTCCTCTGATATCCGGGAGTTGCATGATCTCATGGTCGAAGGAATAAGTATTTAACATTAAGAAAGCAGTAGCAATAAACTAAAAGATCATATGCCAAGCTAACGGATGGGTCTTGTCCAAATGATGTGATCTTGTTATCAAGTGACAACTCATGTCTATGGTTGGGGAACCTTAACCGTCTTTGATCAACGAGCTAGTCTAATAGAGGCTCACTAGGGACACGGTATTTGTTTATGTATCCACACATGTATTTAAGTTTTCAGTCAATACAATTCTAGTATGAATAATAAACATTTATCATGAATAAGAAAATATAATAATAACAACTTTATTATTGCCTCTAGGGCATATTTCCATCAGTATCATAGCCCAACAAAAACCAGAATAGTAAACCACCATGAGAGGTAGGCCCGTGATGAAAGATGAAGGTACATTGGTTGGGGCACCCCTCAGTGTGCTTATTGTGAAGCGGATCTAGTGACATTGCACAAGAAAAACAAACACCTTGTCTGATTGGATGTCTCTAAATACAAATGCCCACAACCCCCTCACCAATGTTAGCCATGTCGGCCGTTAGACGTAGAATGTTCGGATGACCTTTGTTCATACAAACGTTGGCACCAACTAAGCCCGAGCTCATCACGTAGTAGACAAACCACTAGGCTGGGGGATCTAAAGGCACATTGCCATGCGCCCCTGTGGGTAGGCTGCTAATATTGTAACGACAATGCAGAGACATTGCCATGCTGTAATGCTTTCGCTATCAACACCGTTACAAGGGTGACACCGGGATGCTATAGGAGAAACTAGGTGTCGCAAACTGCCACTCGTTAGCGGAAGCACAGGATGTTGCATGGCAACTGACTGGTGTTGTGAGGCGATGCTGCAATGGTCGTCAATGCTACTTCGAGGGGATATTGTCACAGGTGACACCGACACTATGAGCCAATGTTTCAAGGGTGCCGCCATGCTGCGAGGCCCTTAGATTTGTTGCAAGTCGTGCGATGGGCGGTGTCGTCGAGCCGATGCTGTGAAGGGCGCCTTCGCAACAAAATTTACAATGCAATGTGCAGCAACGTTGATACAACTATGACGATATGCGATGCAGTGGCGGAAGACACTTCGCGAGTGAGGCCTAGCGGGATTGCACAACAGTACTGCAACGCCATAGGGTTGTGAAGCTGGCAACAACTGGATGCTGTAAGACGATGCTGCGACAACTGCCGGTGATGTGGTGAGGCAATGATGCGAGGGGAATGGCCGACACACGAGGCGACATTGCAAGGGAAGCAAATGAAGTGTGCCGCTAGTGCTTCAGGTTGTGTACTTTGCAAGGTCGGCCTCGACTCGCCGCCGGGGCTGTAGGTTGCAAGGCATTGCTGCAAGGCGTTTGGAAAAACATGGCTCAAGGGTGTGAGTGTGCAAAGAAGAAGGAGAGGGACAACGAGCCGATCGAATGGCCGGATGCAAGTCAATCAAACGACTACCAAGGCGATTGATATTTTACTTGCTACAGCGGGATGTCGCCTAGTGTCGGCCTTGAAATAAAAAGGGCAATGTCGAGCCACAAGCGGCGATCAAAATCTAAAGAGGAAGAAGCTTTAGTCAACTATCGTGCCTCATTTTTTGATTCCCAACACTCAAAACGAAAGGCCGTGTCCCAAACGATATTGCAACATTTTTGTTTTTGAATACATGAACTGAAACCCTCTTGGTTGAAAAATAAATCGAGGGGAAAAGGACTTTTTTAACATGAAAGCCTTCTGACGTGTTTTATTGAGAAATGAATAAGCTTACATCATTCAAATCCCATAAAAAATGAACGCCAATAACGTCCACATGTGTGGGCGTTAAGGGATGTGGCCATACGTTTTGTGTGGTGTTCAAGAAGACCAACCCACACGCCTAAGTGTGAGCAAAACAACTAGCACCCACATGCATCATTTTTTCTCGCGGTCCCTCTCACACGCCTACGTGTGGGCAAAATGGATAACACCCACACGACCTCTCTCAGCCACCTACCTCATGGTCCCGCACGCCCCGCGTGACAGTCACCACGTGTCCTCGTAGTTGCCATGGTCCGGACCCTCTTCAATGTCCGTTTAACTGCATTTGTCATGTCGCTGAACTACAGTTGTCATGTCGGACAACTACAGTTGTTATGGTTGCTCAATTGCAGTTGCCATGGTCTAGTCTACTGCAATTGCCATGATTTCAAAAATTTAGGAGTTGCCAACTACTAACACTATGCAGTTGTCATGTATGGTCTGGTCTACTACAGTTGTCATGATTTCAAAATTTTAGAAGTTGCCACCTACTAACACTAGACAGTTGCCATGTAGCACTATAAAAAAGGCATGGCAAAAAAACATGTTCGGATAAAAGAGAGAGTTGCCATGTGCTCACTATAAAAATGCATAGCAAAAAAGCACGCTAGGGCAGTTGCCATGTAGAAAAGAAAGAGTTGCCATCTGCTTACGTACACGATAGGGCAGTTGCCATGTACCATGCAAAAACACATGGCAACTCGGGTAAAAGAGAGTTGTCATCTATTTACAAGCAAAGCTAGGGCAGTAACCATGTACCATGCAGAAATATATGGCAACTGACAGCTTTGGGTGTGGGCGAGGAGACGGGCGTGTGGGCGAAGTGATAAACACCCACACACCAGCCCCTCTACGTGCGTGAAAACTAGTGTGTGCGTGAATTGCTAAACGCTCACACAACAGCCCCCCGTGTGGTGAAAAAGGCCGTGTGGGCGACCGGATGAATGCCCACACACCAGCCCAGTCCTACGTGGCACACAAAAACTGCTAAAATGCGCCAAGATTCGTGCAGAATTAGTTGGACGAGGATCCATGCATGTGGGCGAGTTGACAGACGCCCACACATGTATACGTTAGTCTTTCCGTAAAAAGTAAGGCTGGCCGGCTAACTTTTTTTTTTTTGAGATAACGCAGGCCAGCTAACTTTTGTTTTGAGATAACGCAGGCCGGCTAACTAGTCGGGCCTCTCGGAGAGGCCCATTGTTTCATTAATGCTGGGCATGGGCTCTCGGCTCATCGGAAGCCCAATAGCATACCAGGATCTTTAGGGTTTCCCATTCCCCCATCCCTCCTTACTCTATAAATCGAGGGCACAGCATGCTTTCCTACAGCAGCCGTCTTGAAACAAGAACGCATCTCTCCCTTCTCCCTCCTGCTCCATTGGTATCTGATTTTTCATGGAACTTTTCCTTTCTGTAAGCTGTTCTTTTCTTCGCTTGCTTTTGTTGCGAGTTTTTGAAACCCAAATCGCTTGGTTCGTAACAAGTTTTGCGAGTCTTTCCTCTGTTGGTACTCGCCGGCAATGAGGAACGAAACCTGTGCCGGAGGCGGATGCGCCGATGTCGGTAACACAACCCTCTAAGAAGTTCTGAGCCCCCTTCGATACGGTTTTCCGCTGTGTTCTCTGGATGTTTATTCTTCCGAGTGTTGATATGCTGGATTTGTTTTGAGGATGGATTGATTTCGATGCGAGGTGATGATGTTATGTATGATAGTCTGTCAATCCCCTGATGTCACAAAGTGAAGACACGCATACATCCCGACAGGCTCTGATCGCATCCAAGTCTCCAATCCGCGATTCCCTTCTTATTTTAGCCATACTGCAATTTCGTTTGGTTTTCAATACGCTTCTGTTGCTTCTTTCATCAAACCAGTAAAATATGCTTAACATTCTCATCATATTTATCAATAAAACATAGTACAGCTGCACTGAATGTAGAAAACCAAATTCAGGAGCTTGATTATGTGGCGTGTGGCCGACGCCAGATCTGCGCCATAGCCTCCAGATCTGCGCCATAGCCTTGTATTTCGCCGTTGTTACCAGGGAAGATCGCCAAATCAATGGAACAGCAGGGAGAGAAACGAAACGGCGCCCTCCTCCACGTTGTAAATACTGTCAAAAAACAAAACTTCATCTCTTTGGAGAAAGCTGTACATGGACTTTGACGGCACTGTCAGAATATTGTTTGGTTTGAACCAAACTGAATTCCAGTACATTAAGGATTACTGCCAATGCCCATTCCACAAGATATATGAAATGTAATCTAAGCACAATACTGGATTAACAGCCTATTGGAAAATCCATCAATTAATGTTTCTTTTATCGACATGCGCATATGAATGTTTGTCAACTATACCATCTCAACAGAGATCTGTATCTATGAACAAGCACTATTAATCGATGTGGAGGGATCAAGAATCTATGAACCGTCACTTTTTCGCTGTCCAAAATCATGATGCAGGGACAAAACCTATGAACTGTTTCCTAACGCGGCACCCAACAGCAATCAGAAGTCCAAAATCTTGACGCAGGGCAAGAGAGTCTATGGACTGCTTCCTTCTTTGCTGCCAACCCAGTACGTTTTTACAGCAATCAGAAGTTTTTCAGGCACGAGCGGGCCATCTTCGTGATCAAGTAGCTTGGACTTCCATCGCATTCCCGTCACCGTACTCCTGACCTTGTTCAGCACCTCAACATTGTCCCGCAGTATGACAGCGCCCTCGGGACGCAAAATCCTATCCATCTCAAGAAGAATGTCTTCCAGGTCACACCTAACAAGTGCACCAAGTCCATATAAGAGAGGTCATGGATTTCCTATGTAGTACTAGTATAATATAGCTGTATCACCAGGAGAGAAGAGATCACCTACTTGTTCTCATACAAACTGAAGACACCGCTGGCATGTATCAGGTCATATGTCCTAGGGTACGTAGAGAAGGCTTCGCACCTGATAACAGCACAAAATAATGGTAATTCAGGAATGGTTTCAACGCACCAACATATTATTTGCCAAAATTCAAAGAAACAAACATATTATTTGCCCATTGATACCACAACACAGGGGACTTCCAGAGTCCAGACTCACCAATCATGGTATATGCCAATAAGACCCCGCTCATAGATGATGCCAAGAGTGTTCCTCTCTGATATCGTAGGCACAACGTTCATGACCCAGGAGCCGGGAGAATCCAGCACTGCAGCAAAACTTCCAAGGCCTGCATTCATGTCCATGATATTCCTATACCTTGACTTCCCTATCAACTTGTTTACCCTCTTGTATGTATCAACATGCTTCTTCCACAACTTCTTATCCTCTTCATAGACTTCTTCTGTAACACCTGGGGTACCTTCTAGAATTCTGGGAGGGACTGCAAATAGTCTCTGTGGAAACTTCTGTAGCTGCTGTGCTCCCTCTGGGATAGGTGTTATACAGGTTTCCATTTTCTTATACCTATAGTATACAGAAAAGTGATTCAAAAACTGATATAATGAAAGGACATGAAACATAAAAGGCAGAGCTCCTGCCTCTGTTTAACTTAAATAAAAGAGGACAGAAAAAAAACTATAACAATCTCAGACCTTGAAGTAAATAGATCATTATTTTTATTATGCCACCCAGGTGAGTGCTCAAGTTGATGTGCATGTTAGTAGTTTACAGCATGTGTTTGTATATACTACAAACAGAGAACATACCAGATGTCATCTGCATCTTGAACGTTGCACATCTTGCTGGTACGACCATTCTTGTTATGGCATGCATTTGAATTTGCCTTTTTCTGCCAAATAACAGTATCTTCCTTCTCATATATTTTATTCCAGCAAAGCATTTCAGCAATGTTCTCAATTCTATTTTGTTCTTCCTCTGAATCTTGTTTGGATCTTTGCCATGTTTTGTAATATTTCTTCCAATTGATGGGAGGACCAGATAATATCCAATAACCCCCAGGCCTAAGAACCCGATCCACTTCCATCATGTACATTCCATCTGCAGGAAGCAAAAAACTAAAGCTCTTGAAAATAATCCAATTGACACGAGTATTTCAATATTTATGCATGGTTGACACTACTCACCATTTGATTTCCAGGGGATTAAGCAGCGTGAGCAATGGGCCATATCAAAAGATCTAGATGGGTATGGGAGCTTCATAGTCCCAAGCACTCCAATTACAGCAGGAACACCTCGCTCCAAAGCAAATTGAACCTGAGCTTCGTGTGAGTCTCGAGGTGCAAATGACATGGTCAATATATTCCTATCCATTAGGTAAGCACCCCAGCTTGCAACCTACACATGCTCAAAATGTTACTCCCAAGTCTTTCGGGCAAGAATGCACCGGCACCACCATAAGGAAAAATTAATACCTAATCGTATATGTGAAAATACCAAAAAGTTGGACCAAGAACTAAGATATGTACAAGAAACTAACATCTATGACTTGGTGCTATATGAAGTAGAGCATAAGCTAAGCAATGATGCAACTAAGAAGACAATTAAAGAGATTGTGAACAGCAGCTAACTGCTAACACATCTTCAAGGGAGCAAATGATTGAAATATGGGTTTATTAGACATACCCCGCATCCAGTGTCAAGTGCAGTCCTAATGGTGCCATCAGTAAGTGGAATGACTGATGCAAGTTCATCAATGTAAGAGCTTGCTCCATTTGGAAACATTGTCCCGCCTCCTGGGAAATGGAAGACATCTCCCTGGTGCTGGATCCAGTTCTGAACTGCCTTTTCAACTGTCAGACTCTTGTATGGAGCATTTGCATATGGAACATACTCACGGCTCTTGGGCCAAGCAAAAGGGGTGACGTAGCCTTTTGGTGCTGGGATAAGACAGTGCAGCTTCTCATTTTCCGCAGGACAATGCCTCTCTCGATAGGTCATATTTTCTCTAGGAAAGGTCATTGCTCGGTTCTGGTCTTGGCAAGGAGTATAGTCCCTGTATCTAATATGGCATGGCTTAAACACTTTATTGTTCATGATCAACGGATTAACACCACCCATACTATGATGGGTCTCGAAGTGCAAATTTGGCAAGATTGTACAGTCGGTTTCCTTTGTCACCCTCAATGCTATACTGTCACCCCTCCCTGTCCCACTTTTCTGCCAAGCGCCTAGTATATAGAAGAAGCAGCACAAACCCATCACAATTACTA
This sequence comes from Triticum aestivum, assembly GCF_018294505.1. NCBI lineage: Eukaryota > Viridiplantae > Streptophyta > Magnoliopsida > Poales > Poaceae > Triticum > Triticum aestivum. The sequence continues at coordinate 413,501,728 of NC_057795.1, forward strand.
CTGACATGATGCTCCGTGTCCTACGGTCTGGATTCATTCTCGAACCCCTCATGAACCTGAAATTATTGCAGGAAAATCATAAGGATTCACTCTAAACGGATCGCATATTTGCAATTTACTGCTTATAGATAGGACATCTACATCGACTCAGTGAGATGTAAATGTATCAAATTAAACCAGATAAAAAGTCGTTCAAATCCTAATGGATGGAAATTGCATCAGATGATCACAATTGATAACAGCAACAACAATTGATAATTGACTACTAACTTTAATTTCACATATTACAAATCTACTTCTAGGTATTAGGATCTGATCCAGATAAAACCAGACAAGATTTACAAACCCTCATGCATACTTTAATCCACAGAGTTTATCATAGAACTATAATATATCTAATCCGCTCGATAGTCACACTAGCAGGAGCGCTGGCCTTCAATTTAACAAAATAGTGCGACCCAGTTTATTAAGGGGAAAACGAGCCGAAAACAAAAAACCATATGTAGCCTTTAGATGTCTATTTACAGAAGGTCTGTTCTAACTTCTAAGTCGTGCAGCAGTTTCAGCAGAACGGCCTAGTTTGTGCATATACCGACAGACAGTAGGGGCTAGCGACAACATTCTAGAACGACGCACTCATAGAAGCACTAGCCAATCGACCCAATGTTTCCTCCATAGCAATCATCAGAACTAAAATAGAAGTATGCAGCACCGATCGCAGATTCTGACGCAGTCAACCCTAATTCCAACGACAGCAACTGAACTCTCAACAAGTTCGACGACGCAATAAGTTAGGGCTCTCCGGAATTCCGATCCCGCGACGGCACGCACGCACGCAAAACCACAGCGCAAGGCGGAACAAAAGCAACACGCGACGAACAGAGAGGTGGGTCGGAATTCCACCAGGCCAGAGCCCAGCCGCGGGAGCAAAATCGAAACCGAAATCAACGGGGGACAGGACACCATCAGGAGCAAGCGAAGCGAGCCGAGGCAATCCGAGGCTCGGAGAGCTAGCGCGCGCGGGGATCGAATCCAGAAGGGGGTTTAGGAGTGGAGGAAGCAAGCGAACCTCGCTCGGTGTCGAGGCGGTCGCTGGCGGGGCGGAGGGTGGGCGGCGTCGCCGGCGGAGAGGGGATTGGGTGGTGGCGGGGTTGGGGTTGGGCGTACGCTGCCGTGGACCGCTGCTGCTGCTTTGACTCAGGCCGCTCGCGGGAGGCGGCCAAATCGGCTCATCGGTCGAGGACAACGGAAAGGGGACAAAATGAGAGGGGAGGACGCGGGAGTGGGAAAGAGCGGCAGGTCGAGCCTGGTGTCTGGTGTGTCGTGTTGATTTGGTTTGTTGGGACCGTTTTGTTCAAGTCCTGAACTGGAAGCTTTCTATTCACCCAGCCGAAAAATGTTATCGCACGCACCACATATTACATGAGGTATTTCTAAGTTTTCAAAAAATACGAAAAACATGGACACGGATTACCGTGTATCTTGTACACATATATTTGTATCTCGCACAAAAAAAGAAAATGTGTGGATAGCACAGGAATATCTTTTTTTTTACCTTGGGTCACATATGGTTGGATTGTTGAATGAAATTTTACATGTGCACAAGATACGATAACCGGTGTATATGATCTTTAATTTATTTTAACTTGAAAGAAAAAGGCAATAATAAGTGGGTGCCCCACAAGCTATGAAATATCTGCATACGTTGTTTTACATTTTAAAGGAACCTGATGAAACTTCATTGTTAACTCCTCCCCAACGCTGGAAGCAAGGTCTCTAGTGTCTATGGTTGAGCTCTTCTCATGCTGGAAATAGCATTGCATCCTATCAGTCACAACTATTCAGGAGCTCACGCCTTTTATGCATAAACTATGTCATAATGCTTTCATTAGAGGTAGGCGTACCATGGGCATGTCACTTCATGAAATTTTGCATGAATCCAAAAGAAACATCAAGGTGTGGTTTTGAAATTGGACTTTGAAAAGAGTTATGACAAAGTTAACTCAGATTTCCTTTT